>NC_133133.1:47276913-47579944 GCF_048418815.1 Hemitrygon akajei
GTAGCCACATACCAAAAAAGCCAGCATTTTTGAAAAGCATTTTTACTTCTTCATCATTCTGAATTTTGATCATTTCTACTTACAAGCTCTCCTTCTGTTCTTCCACCCTACAAAGAAATTGGTTAATTACCCAGTCCGGAACTTACAGATCATTCAAATCCTTGAATTGATTCTGAAAACCCATCTTCAGTGACTGCAGGTGTAAGCAGTACTCTTGCAAATCACTGTCTGGGAAAGAGAGTGATATACTTTCCATGCAAAGAGACTGTGAGAGCATTTATCTCTCAATGTTTTGCTTACATATTTCCAATTTTCTGATAAAAGTTGACACTGCACTTTTGCCTGGATTAAATTGAAATTCTCACCTTGCAGTGTTTGGAATGTTCAGTTTGTAATACAGATCGACTAGGTATGTCACATCTCCATGTAGAATAAGTTCAGCCTGGTTTCCCAAGATCTTGTCAACTTTGAGCAAAAATTCATCTACAGTGTCAAAAAAAATCAAAGAAACGTTTTAAGCTGCAGCCTTTTGACAACCAATGCACTTCAGTGTGAAGAAGCAAGCATTCAAATTCTTCATCACTATCTTGACATAACTGGCAAAATATTCTGTTATTTAACCGAAGAGATTTAATTTTGTTGATAGCTGACCTTACAAGAGTCATGCTTGAAATAACTCACTGGCTGAGGCTTTTGGCTGCGAGATGTTGGATGACAAATTACACAATGGATTGCAGACGGATATGGAATTTATTTTTTCATAAACGCCACTAAACAAGCATGGCGACCAGTATGGTGCCCCATCTTTTGCACAAGAAATCATGTTCATTGTAAATTGATTCTCCATTGATATTTGTTTTTAACTTTTTACAAAAGAAAATCTCTTGATAAACTTTTCTATTTTTGATAAACTGTACATTTGCCATTAACAATGCCTCGTTGTCTCACACGGTTGTATCCCAAATTCTGTTTTTTGATACGCAATGGTTTCAGTCATTTTGTTAACACGATGAGCTACAGAGTTATTATTCAGAGGAATTGATTTTAAAATATTGGTATCCATTTTGAGAACAGTGGTGAGCACTTCTGATACAGCAGGTATTATTAATCTTTCACCAATTGTATGAGATTTTCCACACTTTGCTATCATTTTCAAAATGCTATAAGAAGCAATGAGACCAATATCAAGGTCATTTTTAGCTTTCTTGGCAAAAGATTCAAGTCTGCAATGCTTTTCAAATGCTCCTTTCATCCTCTGGAACTGAGTAATACCTTAAATAGCTTTCTCAGTGTGTCATTTACCACAACCTCGATAGTTTCATGGCTTCATTAGACAGTACAGTATTACAAATATGACACATGGGCCTTTGCTGATCTGACGGTAACAAAATTAAACCATTGTATTGACACACCTTCTGTAGTTTCTGTTTCTTAGCTGGATTAGAATTCAAGGCTCCACTGCCTTCAGGCTCATAGAGATCTCATCGTATGTATTTATCCATCATTAATGGGGCTAAATTAAAATAATAAATTAACACTGTTACGAATGTGCCACAACTCTGAGGGGCCGAAGGGTACAAAGTCACCCCCTCCTTTTTGAGAATCGCAAGATCGCTATTAATTCGGGTTTGGGACCCAGGAAATGAGAGAGAGTCACGCAGAATCCACAAGGTTTGGAATGTGTCCTGGCCTCAGTGAAACAAAAACCCCTGATAACGGCTATTGTCTCTTGGAGACGGAATTGTGTATTGAGTACTGTACTATTCATTGAAGCCCTCAGGGGATGACCAGAGTGGGCTGGTTGAGGGATTGCATCATCCCAACCTGATTGACATCTGAGACCCCGTGAGTAAGGATAAAAGAGGGTCTGGGGAACAACCCCTTTAGATGCACCAGGAGAAACGCTAGAAATCCCGTGACAGCGTTTAATAACGACAGCCGGTGGGGGGCTTGTGTGCATCCTTCCCTTGCCTGGGATTGGTGGCCTCACCACGGAAGAACGGCTTTAGCTAAAGGAGAGGCCACAAGTGAACGGCCACCCCAACGAGACTCCGACGGATCGAAATCATAAAAGGAAAGCCGGCAAGTTTCTCAAAATCCCTCTCTCTCTCCAACAAAGGCTGCAGCCTGCATGAACTGAGTGACTTTTATATTTCCATCGGACAATACATTATCCCCTAGACAACGATAGAGCTTATTTCTTATTGATTATTATTATACCCGCACTTTTAGATTTAGTATTGACGACGTATATTATCTGTATGTTTGCATTGATATTATTTTTGTGTATTTTTACTAATAAATACTGTTAAAAATAGTACCATCAGACTTCAACAGACCTCTCTATCTTTGCTGGTAAGTGACCCAGTTACGGGGTTCGTAACAACACCAACTGGTAATGCCTATCGGATATTGACAACGGCAGTGATTGATAGGGATGGACCAGTGGTAGCAAAGAAATGCTGAGATGAGGATGAAGACAATCACAACAGCAAAAATTACATTGACAAGGATTCAGATTGGAATCTGAATGTTAGTCAGGGTAGAGATAGTGTCTGGCAAGATACCTTTACACTATTCCAAGTAGCGCAATTGACCAATCACATAAGGTCTCATGATCCCCAAAGATGGCTCTTGAGCACACTTATGAAGCCAAGGTCACTTTGAACACCTCAAGAAGAATCCTCAGGGTTGGCAGGTTCACTGATAGGCTCTATTTCACCGTCAGGTTCCAGTTAGCGCTGTGTCATTGTGCGACCTGTTTTTCGTAGATATGTAGAGTAAGTAAAGAGGGTGTACTTGACTTACTAGCTGCTAAATTGCATGAACTTGTTCCATGCCAAGTCAAGGGGAACTGTTGGGCACCCTGGTTGCCAATTTATGCATCCCCTACAATGTCTATTTGGTCAATAAGGTTGGATGAGATTGCTTAGTTTCAGTCACATTGTGACGACTGGTGCTGCATCCTTTTTTTTGTAAGTGTCTGCTCTACTAACAGTTGGTCAGGTCTAATGCCTCAAGTTAGGGTGCCACTTACCACCCCCTGATGGCTTCTATTTCCCCTGATGTCCACTTGGGACACATAACCCCTGTTGGGTATCACTGATTGACAATTAATAAGAGGAATATGCAGTCTACACTGGATGAGTTCCTACGTCTGTAACTATTTGGAACTAGTACACAGTTTTATAGTATTGTAGTAATACGTAGTGTTCTAATTTGTCCTGTATTTCATTAAAATACATAGTTTGTTACTCAGGAAAATGGTAATTTGTCTTTTTAAAACTATTTCAATGCAACATTTACTAATTGGGCCAAAATACCTTGGTCCTGATGTGTCCCAATTAACCGGAATTTGCTGTATTTGAAATTATCTTGTGATCTGCTGCAGTTTTTGTATTAATTGAAAGATCTGTTAATGACTGGGTGATTTCTCCACAGGAAGGAAATGAAATAAATGACAAATTACACACTCATGCTTTTGCAGTTCTATGTGGCTGGGCAAGTGTAACGTTATCAGAGGGGTTAGTTATTTACCTTCTCTTCCTTTGGCATATGAAGTCCTGAGTCCAGCAAAGGAGTCAAGATGGAAAAGATATTCGTTAATGGAGTTTCATTCATTATTTGTTATGAAACTAAAATGCTCTTTGTTTGTTTTTGACAGCCCTTAGAGTTCAGAAGACAAATTGACTCAATCACCCAAATGTATTTCTGTCCACCTGGAGCTGAGCATAATTTGTGGCAGCTGGCTGGGGTGATGTGCCATGTTTATTTTAATGAGGCGAATAGAACAGCCTATTTTATCATCAAATGGAGCCCTGGGTCAGCATGGACAATTAAACTTCCATCTGTCCATTTCTATAAGTTATTTCATTTCACTCCTCAAAGAAAAGTAATTGTTTTCGAATGGACATGCCATTCGATGCAATGCAATGCAACCATACCTCTAGCTCTAAGTAAAATGTGAATAATCCCCAACTAGGCCAGAAATAGCTCTCTGCTTCATTAAGACGTCATAGATATTTCTACCAAGCCCCTCACGGCAGACCTTAGCCCTTTCATTTTCAGATTTGGTAACATCCCAAAATACAAATTTGTTCTAATTTTCTCTGTTATAGATTGCTTTCTTATATCCCTCCTTGCTGTCTATTATGTTCTCATTCCAAGAACAAATGGAAGTGGTTCAGTCACTAAAATTAAGTTCTGCCTAAGGGTTTTGGCCCTAAGCATCGACTGTACTTGTTTCATAGATGCTGCCTGGCCTGCTGAGTTTCTCCAGCATTTTGTGTGTTTATTGCCTGGGTTTCCAGTATCTGCAGATTTTCTCTTGTTTATACTAAATTTGAGAACCTTTGTTCAGTTTCCTCTGCCATTTCCCTAGCCTTTCACCCTGAGACCTAAATTTGCACCAATTTCTTCCGTTTCTCTCCTCACTTCCTTCATGCACTTCTTGTCCATGAAATCTCTTTATTGTTTCTCAGTCATGTTCTTATCCAGCTACTGATCAACCCACACATTCCAGCTCTCATATTAGTCAAAATAATTAATTGTTCCCTCATCTCAGGTATTGTCTACCTCCTTTCAAATCCTTTGTCAATATGCTTCTCCTCAAAACCCATATCCTTGAAAACTACAACCCTACCTGCAACTTCTCTTTCCTTTCCCACAACCTTTAAAATGGATGCCCAATTTTCCTGCACCTTCTTGATGAATCCATTCAATCAACTGTCTACCTACCCACAAAACTGAATTTATATTTATTAAAATCTCCAATGTAAACGAGACCTAAAATCATCTCTCTCCATTCCCTGCCACCCCCAGCATGGCTGCTGCCTTTGATATATTTGGCATAGCAGCTTACTCCAATATTGGTACCTGGCTGATTATAACCAACTTCACCTAGCTCAAATTTCCTTTTATAAAATGTTAGAAGTTTCATACCTTGGCTCACTTTTTTACAATCCTATTATTTCCAAATTTAGCCTGAGCAATTCATCTGAAGTACATATCATCATAGTCCAAATGTACACTGCCAAAACCAAGCTCCATGGTGCTGCCATCTTCCTTGAGAGGTCTATTTTCTCTCATTGGTCATATTGCTTGCCTAGTAAAATTAAATAAGTTTGAGAGAGTCCAAGGCATTGTCCATGTCTTAGACAGAAATGTCATTATTTAACAACTAGCACTCTTTCTTTCTTCTTTTAAATGTCTGAAGAATAACCAGAGAGTTTATAACCTCGATGCCAAATATGGCTCTATAATCAGTAAAGGATAGTTCTCATGTCAGCCATTGAGAAAGAGGGATCTTAATTCATTCTGCTTAGTTGGATTCCAATGAGGACAATCATGGACTTGGCTTTAGAGAAGGCTGATGATGATCCAAATAGAAATGGTTAGGCATTATCCACCTTTAGAAAAGGATTGATGTTTGAAATCCAGGTTGTCAGACTTAGGCTGCTGAGGCTGCCAAGTGGCAGTTACCTTTGTCATTCCAGATATTACAGCACAAGGCTCCTCTGTGTGATCGGAAATAAAGCTCATGCTTCAAGTATCGCGTCAAGTTGAACTACAGTCAATGAAGGTATCAGAGTATTATTCTGCTTGCTGCTGAATGAGGTAGCGCATTCTTCCATGTCTTTGGAGTTCCGTGCTCTTGCAAACCTGATACAGTCTTTAGATAGGAGAATGTCATTAAAATTGGATTTTAGATCCTCACAGTGACAAATGTTTTATCTGACATGCTCTTGAACTGCAGTCATTATGTATCTGATCCAAATAGTTTTGTTTGGTGATTGCCAAGCCCTGTGAGTGGGGAAAAAGCTATGGCAATACCATCAGGTTGATAATTCTACTTGATGCAGATAATCATAATGGTACAATGTGATTGGACTGTAATTCACAATGTGTAAGAACACACTGCCTTTCTGTGCATGCCTATGGGGGACTATAAAGCCTTGCAAAATATTAAGAGGGATTCTTTTCATTGCTCCTCACTATATTTTCATACTCCTTCTCTTCTTGTTACTCAGACTGTAGCAGACACCTATCATTTCTCAGATGTGAAATATGTCAGATGTGTGATATGTATCAGAGCACAACAAAGTGGGAAACCATCTCTGGAGTCATTGGTTATGACCTTGTGCCTCTTTTCTGGAAGTTTACCTGTGCTTTTCATTAAGAACAAAAGCATTGATGGAAAGCTGAGCCAAGCAAAATTATTCCCACAGTGCTGTGTGTCTATTGTTTATCGGTGGAATATGACAAGCCCAGCAGATGTTCTCAAAATTTATAGTCACACAAGATTCCCGCCTGTGGTATTGACCTTTTTTGATCCTTTTAGTGGTTGCTACACCAAAACTGAATGTTGACTGAATGATAATTGATGCACCATCAATAACTCACGCCGAGACTTAGGAAGTGAGATATCGGCTTTTATTGACTGAAGAACAACACTACATCCTGGGAAATGAGGGAGAGCAGCAGGCCACAGTCGCCTTTATACAGGGGTCTGTGGGAGGAGCCACAGGGGCAGTCAGCAGGGTCTTGGGAGGAGCCACAGGAGCAGTCAGACAGGTATATCTAGTTCACCACATTCACCCCCCCTTTGTTTAAAAAAAAATTCCCAAGCATATTTACAGGTTAAGTCGATCAGGTGGTCGAATCGTTCGCTGCGATCTACGTAGCTCCGGCTGCAATTGCACAGGAGCCGGAGGTGATGACGGCACAGGTGCCAGAGGTGGTGTGTGCTCCGGAGGCGGAGAGTGGGTTAATTCTGTCCCAACAGGAGGTGTCAGGGATCCCTCGCGTGTGAGCGAGGTCCCTGGAACAGATGCATACGGAGTCTGTGTGGGGCACGGTGCGCGCGGAGTCACCTCGGGTACAGGGTGCATAGTTACCGTGGAGTGCTCGGGGTAGTGGTCTGCTGCTCCGGCGGGCGCCAGGTCGCGGACAGAGACCGTGTCCTCCTGCCCATCAGGCAAGACCACGTAGGCATACTGGGGATTAGCATGCAGGAGGTGAACCTTCTCGACCAGTGGTGAGTACTTATTACTCCTCGCATGTTTACGCAGCAGCACTGGCCCCGGGGACGTCAGCCAAACTGGCAGGGTGGTCCCAGTGACAGACTTCCTGGGAAAAGAGAATAAGCGTTCGTGAGGGGTGACATTAGTGGACGTACACAACAGGGAGCGGATAGAGTGGAGTGCCTCAGGGAGGACCTCCTGCCATCGGGAGACCGGCAACCCTTGTGACTTAAGGGCTAAAAGTATGGCCTTCCACACTGTGGCATTCTCCCTCTCCACCTGGCCATTCCCCCGGGGATTATAACTCGTGGTGCGACTAGTAGCTATGCCCCTAGCAAGCAGGAACCGGCGCAACTCGTCACTCATAAAGGAGGACCCTCTATCACTGTGGACATAGCAGGGATATCCGAACAGAGTGAAGAGCTGGCGCAGGGCTTTTATGACCGACGTGGTAGTAGTGTCGGGGCAGGGAACGGCAAAGGGGAATCGCAAGTACTCGTCAATAATACTGAGAAAGTAGACATTGCGGTCGGTGGAGGGAAGGGGGCCCTTAAAGTCAATACTCAGTCGCTCAAAAGGGCGGGTGGCCTTGACAAGCTGCGCAGTGTCAGGACGGTAGAAGTGCGGTTTGCACTCAGCGCAGATCTGGCAGTCCCTGGTCATCGTCCTGATGTCCTCCAGGGAGTACGGCAGGTTCCGGGCTTTAATGAAATGATAAAACCGGGTGACCCCCGGGTGGCAAAGTTGGGCATGAAGGGCATACAGCTGGTCGAGCTGGGCACTAGCACACGGTCCCCGGGATAGGGCATCAGACAGTTCATTGAGCCTGCCAGGCCGGTACAGGATATCGTAAGTATAGGTGGAGAGTTCTATTCTCCATCGCAAAATTTTATCATTTTTGATTTTGCCCCGCTGTTGGCTGCTGAACATGAACGCAACCGAGCGCTGGTCGGTCAGCAAGGTGAACCTTCTGCCGGCGAGATAGTGCCTCCAGTGCCGAATAGCTTCCACTATGGCTTGGGCTTCTTTCTCCACCGTGGAGTGCCGAAGTTCAGAGCCTTGAAGGGTACGAGAAAAAAACGCCACTGGCCTGCCTTCCTGATTGAGGGTAGCAGCCAGCGCGATGTCAGAGGCGTCACTCTCTACTTGGAAGGGATTGGTCTCGTCTACCGCATGCATCGTTGCTTTGGCAATGTCCCCTTTAATGCAGCTGAAGGCCGCGCGGGCCTCGGCAGAGAGGGGAAAGGTGGTAGACTTGACCAGGGGGCGGGCCTTGTCCGCGTAATGGGGAACCCATTGGGCGTAATAGGAAAAAAAACCCAGGCACCGCCGGAGGGCCTTGAGAGTAGTAGGAAGAGGGAGTTCTAACAGGGGGCGCATACGGTCGGGGTCAGGGCCAATGACCCCGTTCTCCACGACATACCCAAGGATAGCGAGTCGTGTGGTTCTGAACACACACTTGTCCTTGTTATAAGTGAGGTTCAAAGCATTGGCCACCTGGAAAAAACGTTGGAGGTTGGCGTCATGGTCCGACCAGTCGCGACCACAGATGGTGATGTTATCTAGATAGGGAAATGTGGCCGTCAGTTTGTACTGGTCCACCATCCGGTCCATCTCCCTCTGGAAGACTGAGACCCCATTTGTGACACCAAATGGGACGCGCAGAAAGTGATAGAGCCTGCCACCCGCCTCGAAGGCGGTGTAAGGGCGGTCCTCTGGGCGGATGGGGAGCTGGTGATAAGCGGATTGCAGATCAATTGTCGAGTACACCTTGTACTGAGCTATCTGGTTGACCATATCCGCGATGCGGGGTAGGGGGTACGCGTCAAGCTGCGTGAATCTATTGATGGTCTGGCTGTAGTCCACAACCATCCTATTTTTCTGCCCAGTCCGAACAACGACCACCTGGGACCGCCATGGGCTTGTGCTTGGCTCAATGATCCCCTCCCTGAGCAGCCGCTGCACCTCTGAATGAATAAAGGCCCTGTCCCCCGCACTGTACCTCCTACTTTTAGTTGCCACAGGTTTACAGTCGGGGGTCAGGTTGGTGAACAGCGATGGGGGAGGGATCTTGAGAGTGGAGAGGTTGCAAATAGTGTCAGCAGCACAGCTATCGGCATGGTGCTGGGCGGGATGTGGGGTTCGGGGTGTATGTGCGTGTGGTAACGGAGTATATGGCGAAGTCCCACCAAACTGAGGATTCCTGACAGTGAGTGGTGGGTGGGGCCCGTCATATGCCATAGTCACACTTTCGAGATGGCTCTGGAAGTCCAGCCCCAATAGCACAGGTGCGCACAGCCGAGGCATGACCAGGAACGCAAAGTTCCGATATTCTGTGCCCTGCACCACCAATGTCGCTACACAACCCACCCGGATGTCTGTGGAATGCGACCCTGAAGCCAAGGTGATCTTCTGACGTACCGGCCGTGTCACGAGTCCGCAGCGTTTCACTGTGGCCGGGTCAATAAAACTCTCAGTGCTGCCCGTGTCAAACAGGCAGCTAGTCCTGTGTCCCTCCACCAGGATGTCCATCATCGACCTTGCGAGCTGGTGTGGAGCGCTTTGATCGAGGGTCACGGAAGCCAGCGTTGAACGGGGCGTGTCGGGGGCGGGGCCTGGTGACGCCGGCAAAGTTGGCCGCTCACATCCGGGCATGAAAGATGGCGAGGCGGGGGTGGGGCCTGGTGACGCCGGCAAAGATGGTTGTCCACATCCGGTCATGCAAAATGGCGGCCCCCAGGTCTCAGACGCAGCGCTGCTCGACCCCGGGCGCGGTTTAGACTTACATACTTTGGCGAAATGGCCCTTCTTCCCACAGCTGGAACAAGTCGCTTCGCGCGCCGGGCAGCTGTTTCTGGCATGTTTCAGAAGCCCACAAAAGTAACAGAGTTTCATACCTGGCGAATTCGTGGGGTTTGAGATACCGCGACTGGCAGCGGCGTTGGCGAATTCGCTCGGAACCGGGGAATCGCGCGGCTGGACCTCTTCGGCGTACAGCTGCGCAGCCTCTATCGAATCGGCCGTCTCTATCGTGGAGCGTAAGGTAAGATCAGCTTTTTCCAGCAGCCGCTGGCGGATACACACTGACCGGACCCCAGTCACAAAAGCGTCTCGGACCAAGAGTTCCTTATGCTGTTCTGCTGTGAGCGCTTGGCAGTCACAAGCCCGCGCGAGTGCCTGTAGTTCGCGGAGAAATTCAGCAGTCGACTCCGTAGGCCGCTGTTTTCGTGTTGCCAAGCGGTGCCGTGCATAAACTGGATTTACTGGCCGCAGGTACTGTCTTCGGAGGGCGGCAAGCGCCTCCTCGTAGGTGGATATGTCCCTGATGAACGAATAAACTTTTGGGGCGACCCTCGAGAAGAGAAGTTTGTGCCGAACAGCCGAGTCGGTGGCACGAACCTCCTCTAAGTACGATTGGAAGCACACCAGCCAGTGTTCAAAGGCAAGAGCTGCTCCAGGGTCTTGGGGGTCCAAGTCTAGGCGTTCTGGGCGTAAAGCGGTTTCCATGTTGTAACTTTCAGTCAATAAAATTGATGCATCATCAATAACTCACGCCGAGACTTAGGAAGTGAGATATCGGCTTTTATTGACTGAAGAACAACACTACATCCTGGGAAATGAGGGAGAGCAGCAGGCCACAGTCGCCTTTATACAGGGGTCTGTGGGAGGAGCCACAGGGGCAGTCAGCAGGGTCTTGGGAGGAGCCACAGGAGCAGTCAGACAGGTATATCTAGTTCACCACATTAACTTCACTACATAATGAAGAGTTCACTTTCGCACATGGAACCCACTGAGGCACATGTCTGTTAAACCTATCACTTCCTGAATCCTTAGGAAAACTGAGCAAGTTGTCCCATGTTGCTTGGTGCTTTCTAATCAAAAACAAAACAAATTTCCCGCTCCTACATTGAAACAGTGTTTGAAACAGAATAAATTCAAAATAACAGCAACCTTCATTTCTATAGGTTGTGCAGACAGGCAGAAGGAAATGGTCGGAGCTCTGCTTGTAAAATTTGAACTTTATGTTTGCACTCCAAATCATAACTCAATATATTATGCCTTCAGAGAGGAGCAAGAATTCTCACAGTTAGCCTAAAATACAGTCGAAAAGTTGCTTGAATATTTGATTATGAAAGTGGTAGCAGAGCACCATCAGAGTCATTCTTCTACAGTCTAAAGAGCATGGACACAAATTGCTTAATCTCTCTTCATGACACAAATCTTCAAACCTAAAATCAAACTGTTGAACCATCATTGTACTCTCTCTATCACAAGCATATATTTCTTTAAGTAGAGGAACAAGGCCAGTACACAGTATTCCAGGAATAACCACAATAAGGTCATAATAATTTCATTGAAATATCTTTACTCAAGTCTTATTGCAAGTAAACCTAACCACCTTCCTAATTTATTGCTGCACCCACATATGATAAGTATACAGGAACCAAAACCTTCCAAGTATCTCGTATGAAAAATATTCTGCTTTTCTCTATTGCCTGTTCAACACCTTCACATGCTTCCAGGATTGTGTGTTTTTTCAATGGTGCCAAGCTCAAGGATACAGTATTTCTAAACAGGCACAAAGTATTCTGATGAGTGTGAACAGCCAGAGTTCAATGTACAATGTTATTTATTATCAAAGTACATACATGTCACCATATACAACCCTGAGATTCTTTTTCTTCTGGCTATACATAATAGAATAATAATCATAATAGAATCAATGAAAGATGGCACCAACTTGAGTGTTGAACCAGTGTGCAAAAGACAACAAACTAGAAACACAACAATAAATGAATAATAATAATAAATAAGAAATTAATATTGAGAATATAAGATGGAGAGTCCTTGAAAGTGAATCCATAGGTTCTGGGAACATTTCAATGATGAGGCAAGTGAAGATGAGTGAAGTTATCCTGGTTTCCTCCTCCTGAAGTCAATAATCAGCTCCTTGGTCTTGCTGACATTGAGCAAGAGTTTGTTGTTGTAGCAGCAATCAGCCAGATTGTCAGTCTCTCTCCTATATTCTAATTTGCCACCATCTTGATTCAGTCAATGGCAGCGGTGTTGTCAGCAAACCTGAACAGAGCATTAGAGCTGTGCTTAGCCACACAACCTTAAGTGTAAAGCGAGTAGAGCAGGGGAATAAGCACACAACCTTGTGGTGCACCTGTGCTGATGGATGTTGTGGAGGAGATGTTGTTGCTAATCTGAATTGACTGGGGTCTGCAAGTGAGGAAATTGAGGATACAATTGCACAAGCAGGTATCAAAGCCAAAGTCTTGAAGCTTAATGATTAGTTTTGAAGGGATGAATATATTGAATGTCAAGCTGTAGTTAATAACGAGCTTCCTGATACACCTATACAATGACATGGCACCTGCTTTAGGCCTATTGCTCCAGTAGACAAATTGGAGCAGATCCAAGTCACACCTCAGGCAGGAGTTGATATGCTTTATCACCAACCTCTCTAAACACTTCATCACTGTGGTACTGGCTGATTGTCATTGAAGCAGGTAGTTCCTTCTGAATGCTGAAGTGAGAGGTTAGAGATCTCAGTGGACCATGTTGGCAGTTGATCAGCACAGGTCTTTAGTGCTTGCTACCCAGGCTGAGCTGGATGCTTTTTGTGGGTTCATACTTCTGAAGACCGCTCATGCATCAGCTTCAGAGATTGAAATAACAGGATCATGGGGGCCGGTGGGAGTTTGTGAACATTTTGATGGTCAAAGAGAGTATAGAAATCATTAAGCTCATTTGGAAATGAAACCCTGTTGATGCCTATGTTGCTTGATTTTACCTTTTAAGAGGTGATAGCATTCAAGCCCAGCCCCAACTGTCGAGCAGAGGTCATAGTTTACTTTTATACCAATGACATAGGCTGGAAGGGAGATGAGGCCCTGCTAGATAGTAAGCTTGAAAAGCAGGACGTTTCTATGTTCTATCAAAGATGGTAATTGAAACAGGAAATGGAAATATGATGCATATCAATAGATGTCTAAGGAGCTACACACACTAAATACTGGAGGAACTCAGCATATCAGGCAACACCTATGGAGAAGAACTATCATTCAATGTTTGGCCAAGACTCTTACTTACTGAGTTCCTCCAGCATTTTGTGTGTGTTACTCTGGATTTGCAGCATCTGCAGAATCTTGTGTGTTTATAGCTAAGGAGCTGGTGTAGGAGAGAGGATTTCAGATATATGGATCATTGGGCTCTCTTACAAGGCAGATGGGAGCTGTACAGGAGATTGGTTACACTTATCCTTGAGGTATACCAACAAAGTTCAAAATCAAAATTCTAAGTGTGGAGGGAGGAGTGGTTTGGAACCAGAGTAGTAGGTCAGAAGGTGAAGAGATCGATTGAAATGTAATGTTTGAACAGTTAAGTCTGAAAGAAAGGAAAGACAGGGACAGGTTAAGGAAGATGAAGTGACTAATGGACTGTATAAACACACTTCAGCACAGATTCCTATTAATAGGCCTTCTAACAATCAGAGGGACATAGGGGACCAGATATATAGACGTTATATGAAAAGATCTGAAAGCAACAAGGCTGTTGTAATGGATAATTTTTAACTTCCATAATATTGACTGGGGCATCTTTCATCCAAGAGGTTTTTTTTTGTAATTCATATTTTTATTATTATTTATTCTTATTTTACAAAGCAGCACAGCATATCATAGAGCAGATACAGTACATCATATTTTCACAGCCATCCCATGACAGGAAAACATATAAAACTAAGAAACAGAAAAAACTTCTAATTTAAGTTTAAATTACCGGTAACATACAACCAAAATTGATCCCACGCGTCTTGCACTTTTCCCTCATTGTTAATTCTTCCCAACATGTGTTCATATGATGAAATCTTAACCATTTCATCAGTCCATTCCCTCACAGTGGGACATCTGGTTTTTTTGCGGTTTTGCAATATAATTCTTGCAGCTGTGATGAGACCCACCTTTAAAATAGTAAATTTGTCATTGTTTACATTAGGTATCATTGTCCTATCACCCAGGAGACAAAGCCATGGGCACAAGGGCAGTGTGGGACCTGACCAATTCCCCAACAAATCAAGAACTTTACACCAAAATGGACGAACCATGGAACACTCCCAAATCATGACTGGGCAGAATTTGTCAGATGCATCCCAGCTGGTTTCTTAAATCAGTATGTCAATAGTCCAGCTAGTGGAGCAGCTATATTCAACCTTGTGTTGCAAAACAAGACTGAGCAGGTGACTGGTTTCTTTAGTGGGAGAGCATATTGGAAACAGTGATCACAACTGAAGTTTTAAGATAATGATGTATAAGAGTAGGTCTGGACCAAGGGAGAAAAATATGATATTAAGACAGGGCAAATTACAACATTATTATCAGGAGCTTGAGAGAATTACTTGGATACAGTATACCTATTATTGATATATACACATTTGGCATGTGGGAGTTGTTTAAAGACCAGCTGATCAGAATTCATGACACAAAAGAGGTCATGAAATATCATTTCAAATATGATTAAAGAAAACTCCAAAGGCATTTTTCTTATGGATGTTGAAAACACATGGATAACTGGGGAGAGAGGAAGTCCACTCAAGGATAAAGGAAGGAACTTGTGCTCTGAGTCATTGAATGTTTGCAAAGAAATAAATTGGTATTCACTATTGTTATGACCTCGGCCCCCTCCTTTGTGAGAATCGCAAGAGCCCTAGTCAAGGGGGGTCAACTGACCCAAGAGGGGGAGAGACGTGCTGAATAGACACAGGAAATGGGAGAGAGAGAGAGAGACATGCGGAAGACCACATTCTCCCGAGAAGCAGAATAAAGGCGATATTGACTATTGTCTCATGAAGACCATGTGAAAAGCCCTCGGGCAAAGTGGGCTGGTTGAGAGAGAGATCGCATCACCTGCAACCTGATTGACACCTGCGATCCCGTGAAGAAGTATAAAGGAGGGTCTGAGGGGGGGACAACCCTCAGACGCACCAAGGAGACACCAAGGAAGCACGATACCGATTCCCGTGGGAGCAGGAAGCCATTTTGAAGGAAGCCACGTGCGTTAGATTCCAAATTTTGAATCTGTGGCTAGAACCAACGGAAGACCGCTTTTAACTAACAACAGGGAAGCCTGCTCCCCTGATTCCAAGGATTTGCTCTGTAAAGACAACGGGCAAGTGTTTATCCTTTCTCAACCATCTCTCTCTCTCCACAACGTGAAACCCCAGCGGTTCCCAAAAGGGAAAAGCCTGCAGACTTCTGAGTGACTCTTTATATTTCAATTGGACTCAGTATTATCCCCTAGACAACTATAGAGCTTATTTCTGATTGATTATTATTACACCGGTGTTTTAGATTGAGTTTTGACGATGTATATGATCTGAATGTTTTGTATTAACCATACGTTTGTGCCCCTTTTTGAATAAAACGTTTGAAAATAGTAGCATCCGACTCAGCTGATCCCGCTATCTTTGCTGGTAAGTTACCTGGTTACGAGGTTACGTAACAAGTGGGGTTCTCGTCCCAGATTTGAAACCAAAGGGGAGGGTCAGTGAATCGGGCTGTAAGTCCAAACTTAAATCTGGTTACACAGGTAGCCAGACAGGAAACCAGCAAAGATGGATGTGGATGAATTTACGAGAAACCCGACGGTAGAGGCGCTAGGGAAGGCTACAAAATCAGACTTGGTAAATTTGGCACAGGCGTTAGACTTCACAGCGGTGAAGCCAGCAATGAAAAAGCAGGAAGTGCGAAGGGTCATACAACAGCATTACATTGGGAAGAAGGTGTTTGCAGCTGAGGATTTGGAAAATATCCCCAAAAAGAGATTAGCGAGTGGGACAGATCAGGCAGAGTTGGAGAAAGCAAGGTTGGACCATGAGCTTAAAGTAAAGCAGCTAGAAGTAGAAGCAGCTGAAAAGGCTGCGGAAAGAGCTGCCAGGGAAAAGGAAAAGGCTGAGGAAAGGGAGCATGTGTTCAAACTAAAGGAATTAGAGATGAAACGGGGTCATGAGCTCCAGCTAAAGCAGCTAGAAGCAGAAGCAGAAGAGAAAGAGAAACAAAGGAGCCAGAGAGGGAGAGAGCAGCGATCCCTATCGGGCGTGCAGTGGTACTCAGGAAATCGACAAGAGGGCCCCAGGTAGATGGAATACAGGAGGGGCGGGAGACATTTAGTTCTGAAGGAACCGTGTCTTTGAAGGAAGGGGACCCCCCCCATCCCCGTACGAATTTGGAGAGACACGGGGGCGGAGCTATCATTAATTAGCCGTAACGTGTTACCCTTCGGACCTCCGACGGGCGAGGTAGCCCTGAGAGGCCTAGGGAAATGGATTGAAGTAGTGCCTTTGCATAGGGTCCTTCTCGATTGCGAGTTGGTGTCGGGACCTGTGGAACTAGGAGTCCTGCCGGAGTTACCGGGGGAGGGCGTGGACCTCCTTTTGGGTAATGACCTCGCGGGTGGGAAGATGGGAACCGCCCTGATAGTTGAGGCCCCGCCCATGGAGTCCCCGAGCTGTCCCACATGCGCGGACACTTGCAGCCTGTCGAGAAAAGCAGCTGAGAACCAGAGCAGTTTAAATCGGGCCAGTAGTGAATTGGCCAAGACGTTTTTACCGACCCTATACCACGAGGGTTCCGAGGGTGGTAAAACAGAAAGTAGTAAGGTGAAAGGGGGTAAGGGCGAGGAGATAGCCCCCCCTTAGTGAAGAGAAAGGTCCTAGAGGTAGGAAATAAAGATGAGAAACGGATAAAGCTGTTAAAAGGTCCAGAGTTGGACATGGTTGATCTGTCTGGTTTGGCAGAATTGTTTGGAGAAGTTGAGAGTTCTAAAGGTGTTCCCGATGGTCCCGAGAGTGAAATGAGGGCAGTCTTAGAGAGGAAGGGTATCCTTGCTGTGGAGAAGTTGGCTGGAATGGCCGAGGAGGTTGTTTCAGCTCGCAGGGTTGCGCCTTCCCCAACGGGTGGCTGCCTAGAGAGTAACTGGAAGGATCGGGGGACGTTAGAATTTGAAAAAGGTACGGGTGTTGAAAGCCTGGAAGAGGCCAATGTCCCGTTTGAGTGTGTCCAAGATGGGGATGCACATGGTGCTGAACCTAGTCACGGAGCTCAGGAAAAAGCTGAGGTATTTGACTCAGCTGGACGAGACGGCCGTCCTTTTGGATCAGATAGGCTTGGTTCGGGGGAAAAAGGGTTAACCTTGGGGAGTGCGAGTCCCCAGAGGGTTGTGCTGAGGGGAGTGTTCAGAGTTAATGTGGAGTTTATGAATGGGGAGATAACTGTTGTTGTGGCGGAGAACAGTAAATCTGTAGTTCCCAACTCGAAGGGAAAAGGGTTAAAGTCTAAAATGATGCCTATGCACCGATTACAGGTTGATTTGGAATGTAAAGGTGCCTCACACGCTACTGTTATTCAAGAAAGCGCTGCGAGGAAGCCGAAATTTAAATGCGGCCAGGGGGAAAGGTTCGCCCTGAAACACATCAGCCTGTATGGTCTTGGCAGAAGGGCTAACTACCTGGGTGGACGCGGAGTTAAGAGAATAACCCTTGAGGGAAGGAAAGGCGGGAGAGTACCTTGCCAAATTACTCGCAGTCCCCACGGGGGGACTCACAGGGAAAAGGCGATGGGTAATAGAAATGCCCTTTGTAAATCACAACGCCGGTTGTACGGGTTCGCGCCAAAGCCTGTGAATAATAAAGACCACCCCTTGGGAGACCTGCCGGTGAAATACCACGACCGAAACGATTAGTATTTGTATAAACTTTTGTAGATGCACCTAAGCTAAGATCACACCTCCTTAGTTATGTTGCTGAAGAAAGCAAATAAATAAGGTGGTTATTGAGCTGAAGTTTGATGCTACCAGACTTTAGTACGGCACGTGAGGTTAAGGTATTAAAGAAAGGGGCACTGTACTTGTTACCTGTTTAGATACTGACTTGAATGTATAACAGTAGTACTCTGTGAAGAGAAAAGCTTGTGTAGTATGTAGATTCAAAAAAAAAAGTCCTGTACCAACCTGTTTTTAACCGCTGGTAAAAAACCTGCTATGGGGGGAGGTGTTATGACCTCGGCCCCCTCCTTTGTGAGAATCGCAAGAGCCCTAGTCAAGGGGGGGTCAACTGACCCAAGGGGGGAGAGACGTGCTGAATAGACACAGGAAATGGGAGAGAGAGAGAGAGACGTGCGGAAGACCACGTTCTCCCGAGAAGCAGAATAAAGGCGATATTGACTATTGTCTCATGGAGACCACGTGAAAAGCCCTCGGGCAAAGTGGGCTGGTTGAGAGAGAGATCGCATCACCTGCAACCTGATTGACACCTGCGATCCCGTGAAGAAGTATAAAGGAGGGTCTGAGGGGGGGACAACCCTCAGACGCACCAAGGAGACACCAAGGAAGCACGATACCGATTCCTGTGGGAGCGGGAAGCCATTTTGAAGGAAGCCACGTGCGTTAGATTCCAAATTTTGAATCTGTGGCTAGAACCAACGGAAGACCGCTTTTAACTAACAACGGGGAAGCCTGCTCCCCTGATTCCAAGGATTTGCTCTGTAAAGACAACGGGCAAGTGTTTATCCTTTCTCAACCATCTCTCTCTCTCCACAACGTGAAACCCCAGCGGTTCCCAAAAGGGAAAAGCCTGCAGACTTCTGAGTGACTCTTTATATTTCAATTGGACTCAGTATTATCCCCTAGACAACTATAGAGCTTATTTCTGATTGATTATTATTACACCGGTGTTTTAGATTGAGTTTTGACGATGTATATGATCTGAATGTTTTGTATTAACCATACGTTTGTGCCCCTTTTTGAATAAAACGTTTGAAAATAGTAGCATCCGACTCAGCTGATCCCGCTATCTTTGCTGGTAAGTTACCTGGTTACGAGGTTACGTAACACTATGAAGACATAAAGGATACTGAGCTTAGTGTCGGGCATTCTTATAAGCTAAAACATTTTGAGATCGAGAAGGAGATGTTGTTGGGTCTCCTGAAGAGCACTAAGGTTGATAAATCCCCAAAGCCTGATGGGATCTATCTAAGTTTATTGATTGAAGAGAGAGAGGAATTTGCTGGGGCTTTGACAAAGATCTTGGTATTCTCTCTACCCTGAGGTGAGGTGTTGGAGGGCTGGAGATTAATCGATGTTGTTCCTTTGTTTAGGAAGGGAAATAGGGATAATCGAGGAAAGTATAAGCTGGTAAGGCTCCCATCAGTGACACGGAAGCTAATGGAGGGAACTTGTAAGGATAGAATTTGAAAGAATGTGAGCTAATTCAGGAAAGTCGGCATGGCTTTTTGCAGGGACGTCATGTTTCACTAACTTGGTTGATTTTTTTTATGATAACCAGAGTGACTGATGAAATGGATGTTATCTACATGCACTTTAGTAAGATGTTAGACAAGATCCTTTGATAAAGATGCAAAGAATCTATGATGAATTGGTAACTTAAATTCAGAATTGGCTTTCCCATAGAAGATAGAGGGTAGTTTTGGAAGAATAGTCTTCTGGCTGGAGATCTGAAACCAGTGGTGTTCTGCAGGGACAGTTGCTGAGAGCTCACTTGTTTATGATATATATAAATGACTTGGACAAAAATCTAGATGCGACAGTGATGCACCATCAATAACTCTCTGAGACGTGAGGCGAGATATCGGCTTTTATTGACTGGAAGAAAGAACAAACAGCAATTGACCACCATGCTACATCCTGGAGACTGAGAGGCAGGGCTCAGGCCCCAATCGCCTTTATACCGGGGTCTGTGGGAGGAGCCACGGTTAGTGGGAGGAGCCACAGGAGCAGTCAGCAAGGGGGGGCGTGTCCAGACAGGTATATGTAGTTCACCACAGACAGTTAATAAGTATGCAGATGAAACAGAAATTGATGGAGTTGCAGACAGTGAAGAAGGTCAACAAAAGATACAGCAGGATATTATCAATTAGAGTGGAGTTTAATGGAGGCAAAAGTGAGGTTTTGCACTTTCAGATATTGCAAGGAGAATGTAAAAAGTTAATAACAGGATCCTTAGTGTCATTGATGTATGAAGGAATGTTGAAGTCCGGGTCCTCTCCATCGTGAAAGTGACAAGAGCAGTAGAAAGAGCGGTAGCATGTTTGCTTTCATTGTTAGGGCCATTGAGCATTAGAGTCAGGAAGTCTGGTTAGGCCTCAGTCTGGTCACTTCATTGCAGGAAATATGTGAACACATTGAAGGGTTCAGAGGAAGTCTACCAGAATGTTGCCTGGACTAGAGCAGTGTTAGCTCTAAAGGGGTGTTGGGCAAACCTGGCATTGTTTACAGAGGCTGGGAGTTATACCTAACAGAAGTTTATAGAATTATGAACAGACAACTAGAATCTTTCTCCCCAGGTAGAAATGCCAAATGCTGGAGGGCACAGCTTTAAAGAGGGAGGGGGAGTGTTTGAGGGGGATGTACAGGGCAAATTTATTTTAACATCGAGTGGCAGTCATTTAAAGGGTGGCAATGAAAGCAGATATGAGAATGGTATTGGATATACTCTATGGTATATGGATTATTTTTAGGAAGAAAGGATTAGTTTAATTTTGCATCATGTTTGACAGATAAGGGATTGTTCCTGTACTGTACTGTTCAATATTTATTTCATTTTGCATATCCACACTTAGTCACTAAGCCTACTATCTCTTTGATACCTCCCTGCATCCTGCTTTCCATCATTGGCAAACTTTAGACATGATCTCCTAATCTGGATCAAAGCTGTGAATTTTCTTTAGCGTAGCCAATCTATGTCAGTTTGTATGGATTTCTATAATTAATTAATAGCACAATGGGAGTACTTTCACTATGCAATCTACAACAGTTCAGATGTCGAATTAGGCATTAAAAGGCAAGCTTGATAGGGATGTCAAAATTCCATACATAAACAAATCTTACTTTGATAGAAATTAAAATATCTTTGTAGCCTACCTGCATTACGCAGATATGTATCAATAGCATCCTCTAGTGATCAGAACTGGAAACTTGTACCTTTCAGAAACAAACATCATTAAGATACAAAATAATGTAGATCACCTTGTAGTGCAGTTCGAGATTAATGTTTGGGCACCACTGACTCATGGCTGCAAGGTGATCATTATTGGGAACTTAACGTCAAAAGATACGTGTTGTATTGAAAGTACAGGCAGGTAGGCACCACGCCACCATTGTTGTCCAAGGGAAGGGCACTAGGACCCATACAGATTGGCACTGGTGTCGCCACAGGGCAATGTGTGGTTAAGTGCCTTGCTCAAGGACACACACGCAAGCCTCAGCCAAAGCTCAAACTAGCGACCTTCAGATAACTAGGCGAACGCCTTAACCACTTGGCCACACGCCAACATGTTCTTGATTAGCCAGGGCATCAAAGGGTATGGGGTGAAAGCAGGGGAGTGGGAATTACTGGAAGAATTGGATCAACCCATGATTGAATGGCTGAGCAGACTCGATGGGCCGAATTGGCTACTTCTGCTTTTATATCTTATGGTCTGTTCTGAGACTGTGACCTCCAGTTTTAGATTTCTCTACTGTAGGAAACCTCTTCTCCACATTCACTCTATCTGGGCATTCCAGCATTCAATAATCTCAATGAGATCCCTTTTCATTCTTCTAAACTCCAGTGAGTACATTGGAGTACAAATGCTCCTCATACATTAAATCTTTCATTCACAGGATCATTCTTGAGAACTTCTCTGGCCCCTCTCTGAGAGTATAAGGACAACATATCTTAGATAAGGGGCTCAAAACTCCTCAAAATGCTCTATGGTCTGACCAACACCTTATAAAGCCTCAGCATTACATCATTGCCATTAAAGTCCAGTGAATTCTTTCGAAATGAAAGCTAACATTGCATTTGCCTTCCCTACTACCAACTCAACATGCAAGTTTACTTTTATGGAATCCTGCAAAAGGACCCAAGTCCCTTTACACCTCTGATTTTTGAATTTTCTTCCTGTTTGGGGAATAATCTATGCCTTTATATGTTCTATCTATGTGCAGGAGCATACACTTACCATATATTCCATCTTCCATTTCTTTGCTCATTTCCCCAATCTATATGTGTTTCTGCAGATTCCCTGCTTCCTCAACACTACCTGTCCCTCCATCTATTTTTGTATCTGCAAACTAAGCCACAAAGCTATCAATTCTGTCATACAATTCATTGACATAGAAGGTGAAAAGAAGCAATCCCAATACCAACCTGTGGAACACCAGTAGTCATAGACAGCCAACCAGAAAAATCCCAACTTTATTCCCCCTCTTTGCCTCCTGCCAGTCAGCCAATCTATCCATGCTAGTATCTTTCCTGTAATACAATGGGTGTTAAGCAGCCTCAGGTGCAGCACCTTGTCAAAGCCCTTCGGAAAATCCAAGTAAACATCCACTGACCCTCCTTTCTCTATCCTTCCTGTTACTTCCTCATAGAATTCCAACAGATTTGTCAAGCAATATTTCCCACAGGGAAATCATACTGAATTTTGGTCTATTTTATCATATAGAACCATGGAAAACCTACAACACAATCCAGGCCCTTTGGCCCACAAAGATATGCCGAATATGTCCTTACCTGAGAAATTGCCTAGAGTTACCTGTAGCCCTCTATTTTTCTGAGCTCTATATATCTGTCCAGAAGTCTCTAATGCCCCTCATTCTCCTGAACTCCAGGCAGTACAACCCAAGAGCTGCCAGTTGTTCCTCATATGGTAGCACTTTCATTATTGGAATCATTCTCGTGAATCTTCTCTGAACCTTCTCCAATGTCAGTATATCCTTTTGAAAATAAGGAGCCCAAAAGTCAAGTCACTTTTATTGTCACTTCGACCATAACTGCTGGTACAGTGCATAGTAAAAATGAGACAATGTTTTTTAGGACCATGGTGTTACATGACGCAGTACAAAAAACTAGACTGAACTACGTAATAAAAAAACAACACAGAGGAAGCTACACTAGACTACAGACCTACACAGGACTGCATAAAGTGCACAAAAACAGTGCAGGCATTTACAATAAATAATAAACAGGACAGTAGGGCAAGGTGTCAGTCCAGGCTTCAGGTATTGAGGAGTCTGATAGCTTGGGGGAAGAAACTGTTATATAGTCTGGTCGTGAGAGCCCGAATGCTTCGGAGCCTTTTCCCAGATGGCAGGAGGGAGAAGAGATTGTATGAGGGATGCATGGGGTCCCTCATAATGCTGTTTACTTTGCTGATGTAGCGTGTAGTGTAAATGTCCGTGATGGCGGGAAGAGAGACCCCGATGATCTTCTCAGCTGACCTCACTATCCACTGCAGGGTCTTGCGATCCGAGATGGTGCAATTTCCGAACCAGGCAGTGATGCAGCTGCTCAGGATGCTCTCAATACAACCCCTATAGAATGTGATGAGGATGGGGGGTGGGAGATGGACTTTCCTCAGCCTTCGCAAAAAGTAGAGACACTGCTGGGCTTTCTTTGCTATGGAGCTGGTGTTGAGGGACCAGGTGAGATTCTCCATCAGGTGAACACCAAGAAATTTGGTGCTCTTTACGATCTCTACTGAGGAGCCGTCAATGTTCAGCGGGGAGTGGTTTCTCTGTGCCCTCCTGAAGTCAACAACCATCTCTTTTGTTTTGTTCACATTCAGAGACAGGATGTTGGCTCTGCACCAGTCCATTAGCCACTGCACCTCCTCTCTGTAAGCTGACTCGTCGTTCTTGCTGATGAGACCCACCACAGTCGTGTCATCAGCGAACTTGATGATATGGTTTGAGCTGTGTGTTGCAGCACAGTCGTGGGTCAGCAGAGTGAACAGCAGTGGACTGAGCACACAACCCTGGGGAGCCCCCGTGCTCAGTGTGATGGTGTTGGAGATGTTGCTCCTGATCCGGACTGACTGAGGTCTCCCAGTCAGGAAGTCTAGGATCCAGTTGCAGAGGGAGGTGTTCAGGCCCAGTAGGCTCAGCTTTCCAATCAGTTTCTGAGGGATGATTGTGTCGAATGCTGAACTGAAGTCTATGAACAGCATCCGAACGTATGTGTCTTTTTTGTCCAGGTGAGTTAGGGCCAGGTGGAGGGTGGTGGCAATGGCATCATCTGTTGAGCGGTTGGGACGGTACGCAAACTTCAGGTGGTCCAGTAAGGGGCGCAGCAGGGTCTTGATGTGCCTCATGACGAGCCTCTGGAAACACTTCATGATGATGGATGTGAGTGCAACGGGACGGTAGTCATTTAGGCAGGACACTGAAGACTTCTTCAGCACGGGGACGATGGTGGCAGCCTTGAAGCATGTTGGAATGGTGGCACTGCTCAGGGAGATGTTGAAGTCGTCAGTGAGAACATCTGCTAGCTGGTCTGCACATCCTCTGAGCACTCTACCAGGGATGTTGTCTGGTCCAGCAGCCTTCTGTGGGTTGACCTTGCACAGGGTTCTTCTCACATCGGCCACGGTGAGACACAGCACCTGGTCATTTGTAGGAGGGGTGGACTTCCTCGCCGCCACGTCACTTTCCACCTCAAACTGGACGTAGAAGTTATTCAGAGCATCTGGGAGGGAGGCATCACCTGCACAGTCAGGTGATGTTGTCTTGTAATTGGTGATGTCCTGGATGCCCTTCCACATGCGCCACGTGTTACCGCTATCCTGGAAGTGGCTGTGGATTAGCTGGGCGTGTGCACGCTTTGCCCCTCTGATAACTCGGAACAGTTTGGCCCTTGCTGTTGTTAGAGCTGTCTTGTCGCCCGCTCTGAAGGCGGAGTCTGCACATAATACTCCAAGTGTAGTCTCACGAGTGCCTTATAGAGCCTGCTTTTATATTCTATACCTCTAGAAATGAATGCCAACATTGCAATCACCTTCTTCACAACCAACTCAACCTGGAAGTTAACCTTCAGGGTATCTTGCACAAGGACTCTCAAGTCACTTTGCATCTTTAATTCTCTCCCCATCTAAATAATAGTCTGCCCATTTATTTCTTCCACCAAAGTGCATGACCATACACTTTCCAACATTGTATTTCATTTGCCACTTTGCCCATTCCCCTAAACTATCTAAGCCTCTCTGCAGGCTCTCTGTTTCCTCAACACTACCCGCTCCTCTATCTACCCTTGTATCATTGGCAAACTTAGCCTCAAATCCATTAATACCATAGTCCAAATCATTGACATACATCGTAAATGCAGTTGTCCCAACACCGGCCCCTGTGGAACTCCACAGGTAACTGGCAGCCAGCCAGAATAGGATCCCTTTATTCCCACTCTCTGTTTTCTGCTGACTACCAATGCTCCACCCACGCTAGTAACTTCCCTGTAATTCCATGGGCTCTTATCTTGCAAAGCATCCTCATGTGCAGCACCTTGTCAAAGGCCTTCTGAAAATCCAAGCACACCACACCTACTGCATCTCCTTTGTCTATCCTGCTTGTAATTTCCTCAAAGAATTGCAGTAGTTTTGTCAGGCAGGATTTTCCTTTCAGGAAACCCTGCTGGCTTTGGCCTATCTTGTCATGTGCCTCCAGGTACTTCGTAATCTCATCCCTAACAATCGATTCCAGCAACATCTCTACCACTGATGTCAGGCTAACAGGTCTGTAGTTTCCTTTTTGCTGCCTCCCACCCTTCTTAAATAGCAGAGTAACATTGCAATTTTCCAGTCATCCAGTACAATACCAAAATCTATTGATTCTTGAAAGATCATCGTTAATGCCTCCGCAATCTCTCCAACTACTTCCTTCAGAACCAGAGGGTGCATTCCATCAGGTCCAGGAGATTTATCTACCCTCAGACCATTAACCTTCCTGAGCACCTTCTCAGTCATAATTTTCACTGCACAAACTTCACTTTCCTGAATAGAGGGACATCCATTTAGAACACAGTTGAGGAGGAATTTCTTTAGCCAGAACGTAATGAATCTGTGGAACTTATTGCCAGTGATGGCTGTGGAGGCCAAGTCATTGGGTATATTCAAGACTGAGATTGATATGTTCTTGATTAGTCATTTGGTAACAGGTTACTGGGAGAAGACAAACAAATGCTATTGAGAGGGATGAGGGACATTACTGTTGAACATCAACACAAGAATTTTCTTAGAGCAAACACGAGGAAATCTGCAGATGCTGGAAATTCAAACAACACACACACAAAATACTGGTGGAACACAGCAGGCCAGGCAGCATCTATAAGGAGAAGCACTGTTGAAGGGTCTCGGCCTGAAACGTGGACAGTGCTTCTCCTTATAGATGCTGCCTGGCCTGCTGTGTTCCACCAGCATTTTGTGTGTGTTACAAGAATTTTCTTACAATTTCTGAACTTGGTGTTTTTGTAAAATTTTAAGTTTCAGGATGAATAAATGAATTGTCATACTATCCACATGTTGCATCGAATCAGAATGATTGACCCTGTTCTCTGGAAGAATTTCAATTTTCTGGGTACAGTTTCTACAACATCTCGAAGTATTTAAAGGTGTAAAACTTGCAGATGCTGGAAATTCAAGCAACACACACAAAATGCTGGTGGAACACAGCAGGCCAGGCAGCATCTATAGGGAGAAGCACTATCCACGTTTCGGGCCGAGACCCTTCGTCAGGACGAACTGAAACGTAAGATAGTAAGAGATTTGAAAGTAGGAGGGGGAGGGGGAAATGCGAAATGATAAGAGAAGACCGGAGGGGGTGGGGTGAAGCTGACAGCTGGAAAGGCGATTGGCAAAAGGGATACAGAGCTGGAGAAGGGAAAGGATCATGGGACGGAAGGCCTAGGGAGAAAGAAAGTGGGAGGGGGGGGAAGCACCAGAGGGAGATGGAGAACAGGCAAGGAGTGATTGTGAGATGGGCAGAGAGAAAGAAAAGAAAACAGGGAGGAAATAAATAAATAAGGATTAGGGTGAGAAGGGGAGGAGGGGCATTAATGGACGTTAGAGAAGTCAATGTTCATGCCATCAGGTTGGAGGTTACCCAGCTGGTATATAAGGTGTTGTTCCTCCAACCTGAGTGTGGCTTCATCTTGATAGTAGAGGAGGCCATGGATAGACATATCAGAATGGGAATGGGATGTGGAATTAAAATGTGTGGCCACTGGGAGATCCTGCTTTCTCTGGCGGACAGAGCGTAGGTGTTCAGCGAAACGGTCTCCTAGTCTGCGTCGGGTCTCACAAATATATAAAAGGCCAGACCGAGAGCACTGGACGCAGTATACCACACCAGCCGACTCACAGGTGAAGTGTCGCCTCACCTGGAAGGACTGTCTGGGGCCCTGAATGATGGTGAGGGAAGAAGTGTAAGGGCAGGTGTAGCACTTGTTCCGCTTAAAAGGATAAGTGCCAGGAGGGAGATCAGTGGGAAGGGATGGAGGGGATGAATGGACAAGGGAGTCACGTAGGGAGTGATCCCTGCAGAAAGCAGAAGGGGGGGGGGGGAAGAAAAAGATGTGCTTGGTAATGGGATCCCGATGGAGGTGGCGGAAGTTACGGTGAATTATACATTGGACCCAGAGGCTGGTGGGGTGGTAGGTGAGGACAAGGGGAACCCTATCCCGAGTGGGGTGGCGGATGAGGGCAGATGTGCGGGAAATGGGAGAGATGCATTTGAGAGCAGAGTTGATGGTGGAAGAAGGGAAGCCCCTTTGTTTAAAAAAGGAAGGCATCTCCTTCGTCCTGGAATGAAAAGCCTCATCCTGAGAGCAGATGCAGCGGAGATGGAGGAATTGTGAGAAGGGGATGGCATTTTTACAAGAGACAGGGTGGGAAGAGGAATAGTCCAGGTAGCTGTGACAGTCTGCAGGCTTATAGTAGATATCAGTAAATATTTTCTTGGGTCAGACTACACCAGGACAAACCATTTACAAATCAATTTCGCTTAACATATTTTATTACTTCTTACAGTTTATTTTCTAACCCAGAAAAACATACAAAATACCCAGTCACTAGATTTAAAAATCCACACCCTAATTTCTCATTCAGTCTCGTATGTTAACAAATTGTGCCAGCAATATTGCACTGGCTCACTAATGTCCAGCATATCAATTTCAACATCTTTATTTCAGAACATCGTATCGTCATAACCCATGTTATCTGGCTGTTCAATCTTCACAGTCTCTGGAGTTATTATACCAACATGCTCTTTCAAAAGCATTTTATTTTACTACTTTTTAATATTTAATTACAAATTTAGTCATTTGACTACATTTCTGTTTTTTTAAAAATCTATCCCAAGCATTCCTCTCCATTTCACTTCACTTATGTGAAGCACTGCAATATTACTTTGTAAAGGGCACAGTAGAACTACTAGATGTTGCTATAACATTTAAAAAATAAACAAGAATAGTTGTATTAATTGCTAACTTAGGACTGGGATTATTGGTCACAAGGACAGTATGTTTAGCACAATTGATTCCCTCCACTCTCTGTAGGAAGTTTGTACCATCTGTCTGTGATTGTGTGCGTTTCTACCAGGTGCTCCAGCTTCCTCCTACATTCTAGACTTGCAAGTTAGGGTTACCAATTTGTAGCATGCTACGTTGGCACTGGAAACAAGTCAATGTTTGTGGACTGTATGGTTCAATGTACATATGATAAAAAAAGTCTTTAAAGGCCAGAATACAAGATGATCAAATACTTCAATAGGATTTTGTGGTTTTCCATTGCAATTAATGGAAATTATCTATAAGATTACATTGCAAAGTAAAAAGGTTTTACAATAGGCACACTTGAAAATGAACTTGATTACCTTTGCAAATCTATGTAAAAATATGCAAACATTAACACTAAATGGGAAACTAGAATGTTTTATATAGGAAGTGGGCTTGATAACATAATTATTGTTTGTCATTCCTTGTACTTGAGAGTATGGAGTGAAATAAAAACAAATATTCAGTAACTATTTAAAACTTATTAAATATACATGATGTGTCAGGCAGCCCTGGTTGAATCACAAATAGAATAATTGAGTTGCAAAAACTACAGTGTATCAACAGTAAATCTGTATATTTGTACCATATGAAGCCTGAAACACTGTAGAACCAGAAGATTACTTTCCTAAAATACATTTGACATACTGATAATCTCTAAACAAAAATAATGAATTCATACTTCAGTTGTAATTTACATAGCACTGTAAACCGGCACCTCTTATTTTCAAGGATGTCCACAAATTTACGTATGATAAGGTCCTCAAAAAACTAGGGTGATAAAACCACTTAACTATTACGTTTGATGATAAAACCTTCGTGGTTTTAAAATGAATAGTTAAGTGCAATTTAACAGTACACACTAAAATTATGCACAGTGTGACACAAGACTCTTTTCCATAGTACCCAATACAGGATCAATCAACACTATTCATTCACTGAAATGACCATAAGTAAATAGTCTATTGCAAGATCCAGTTTACTCATATCTGCATGAATATACACATGTATACAAAATGAGGTCTTCAAACAGTTATAGCCAGAAAATAAACTCCAACTATGCCGTTAGGCTTGGTGATAAAGCTTTCCTTTGTGCTTTTAGGTTGAATTAATAGACACACAATAATCCTCTCATGACAGCTACAGACCATTTGCAATCAATGTACTTTATGTCAGCAATGTACATTTGATACCAACATATGGTTCTGCCACTATCAATTGCATTTGAAAACATGAAGAGCTTATTTACCACATTCCAGCAGCAGTTAAAACTATTTTACAATTGATTTTGTGTGCAAGGTCTATCTCTATTTCTGCAATTATTCAGAAAGAGCAGGTTGATATTGTCCTATGTTCTTGAAGTGAGAATAGCAGGAAACTGGATAATTAAAGACAGCAAGTAGAAAGCAAAAATACAAAAAAGTGGAAAGAAATATAAAATGTAATAGATTAAAACTGAAATGGAGAAGTACAACTGAAAAATTAGAAAGAAACATTTTGGAGAAAATAATAAAATGAATAAAAAGAATTAAGACAAATAGGCCAATTTTAAACCGCATTTGTCAGCTTTATGGATAAACCTAATTTAAATGTTATGACATAGAGTGATGGGATTTTTCAGTTTTGTCTTCAATATTAGTCAGATTATATGACATGATTCCATATATTTTACAGAAAACCTATTAATCACCAATATTGGTTATTTAAAAGAAAAACCTCCAGCTTATCTACCGGGATATCATTATACATTCCAATAAATATAGTTATATTCTGCAAACATGTTACCATAGTGCAATCCCCAATGAAGTTGCAAACTGTTAAGCAACTACAGATACCCTCAATGCTACTGCAATTTGGGCAATAGAAATTTGCTCTTCCAGAATTCACTACCAAGAAATCTAGAATACAAAATAAAATTTCAGACATGAAATTTATGCGGAGAAAGTAAACATTTTTTCCAACTTGCATTTCTTGATGCACATGCAGTTGGCACAGTTCAACATTACGAAAATTTTTCTGACGGATTGTTTTCTAGGAATGCAACCTGCCATAATGCAATGTTCGCCAGTAGTTATTACGAATGTTATTTCAGAATAGAAATGAGATTTCAGTTATGTAAAACATGTAAATTGCAATATAGCTGATTAAACCAAACAAAGAAACAAATATTGACACAGTAGTATAATGACATAGCAAAACAAAAACTCCTGCTCTGAAGTTATGGAAAAACTGCTACAGGAAACAAAGAATCAAATTTTGTATATGCAACACACATAAAATGCTGGAGGAACTTAGCAGGCCAGGCAGCAACTATGGAAAAGGGTATAGTCGATGTTTCAGGCCAAGACCCTTCAGCAGGACCTGTTGAGGGTCTCAGCCTGAAACTTCGACTGTACTCTTTTCCATAAATGCTGGCTGGCCTGCTGAGTTCCTCCAACATTTTGTGTGTGTTGCTTTGATTTTCAGCATCTGCAGATTTTCTCGTTTAATATTTGTATATGCTCTTATGTATAGGTAACTTAAAAAAGGTAAAAAAATACCGAGTTATACAAGCTTCACTTAATATCCAATTTATAAAAATCTATTTGAAGACAACATTACAATTCACAGTAAATAATAACAAGCTGTCTCACCATTACTGGAATAGTAGAACCAGAGTACATAACCTGTGCATGAAAATGGGCAAATTCAAAATGAAGCTGCAAATATATCAGCATCACTATTTCTTGTGGCTTCAACACCTCCTCCAAGTTGAAAGACAAGCCAAAAGAGCTCAATTTATTCTGATAAAATTGAACAACTTAGCTGTGCCTCAAGTGGTAGCATTCCCATCTGAGTCAACAACTTGTGGTTTAATTCTAGAATTTTAAGGACCAATATTACTCTGTACAATACTAAGACTGTACACTACTGGAGGTAGTGTTTCAATGATAAGACCTATTTGCCCTTTTAGAAAGAGAAGCAGAGGTGTTGTGAGAGATGGTGAGGAGGAATGATTCCGTATACAAACGGAACATGACTGTATTTGCTGCTGAGTGGCAGGATGCAACAACATTCAAGAAAAGATCAAAGACAGATATCTGGGAAGAAACAGTAAGAAGGTGAGGAGATTCTTTGTATGTGAGACAAAGGTAGTATCCTCAACTGGACAATGGAGGAGGGGAATGAGGTTAATAGTATTCGGTAGTAAAGTCTTCTCTTATTATAATGAAAATCTGGACACAATAAAAACTAAGTCATTAAATGAAAGTAATTATTACATTTTATTGCAGAAGTAGATCAGAGGCTCCTACCATGATGTGAGCATGATGGACCACTTTACCCTTGAAAAGCAATTTATTTTTCTAGTACAGAGGATTGCAGATAATTGGGCCATTGGTTAATCGAGTCAGCCTCATATTTAGGACAAATCTTGAAGAACAAAAGCTAATCGAGACAATAACTGGGATCTTCTTTGTTTATTTGGGACACTATGCAACTTAATTGGGATAGAAGACTGCTGCTGAACAGTTTCTAACAAGGGTCAGTTGCTTGCACTGTGTTGCCATTAGCCACTACACCGTGCTTGGCTTATGTTAACCATTTGGGCAGACAAACACCGATTTAAAAAACAATGAATTTTGATCATTCTTTTAAAATTTGACTTTATAACATTTCAGACCCTTGCTAATATGCCATGAAAAGATACAGCACTAGCTGAGAAATTACCCTACTGGATCAAATTAAAATACATTCTCCTAACACCAGTTATTTATTGTTGGATTATGACATTACTTCATGCAGAAGGGCAATGAAGGCAGTCCATTATCTGCACTAGGTGTCTGTGCTGATTTTGTTCATTTACAGTGAATCAAACAAACAGATAGCAAGCAGTGGATGAATTCCCTTCATCGATAACTTTTAGGAACTAATGCACAGTTTTATAACACATTAGTAGTATTGTAATTTATTCTTTATTTCATTTAAATACTTGATTTGTTTATATAAATGGTAGTTTTTTTTGTACCTTTTTTAACTATTTCCATAAAACTTTCGCTAATTAGGACAGCCACTTAATTGGGCCAAAATGTACTGGCCCCGATGCACTCCAATTATCCGAAATTCACTATACTTCATTTTTAGTTGCCCCCACACTCATCTTGCTTACAATACAATAATTTGTTCTTACACTATTTTGTCGATCATCTCAATTTGACAAGCTCAATGAAAACACACTGTTATTCAAAGGATCATTTATTTGCTGAATAAATTTAATATTTATGATGCTTTAATTATATCCTGGTAAAGGTAGCTTTTGACCATCTTTTGCTTCAAAGAATGTGTAAGAGAGAGTAATTGTCTCTACACGTGCCATTGATGGATCCTCTGCAAACTCAGGATCAATGTAAAAGAAAACTGGCATGTCCACTTCTTCATGGGGATTTAATCGTTGCTCCTCAAAACAGAAACACTGAAAGACATGAAGAGACAGCATTACTGAGTTAGTGTTATATCAGTATGCATATGATTGACTAGTACACACGAAACAAATAGATCTATGAAATCAGCTCAACTAGTTAAGTTTACTTTCTCTTTTGAACCAAATCTAATTCTTACTTTGGGCTGGATTTTTCAAAAGGAACCAAGCAATTTCATAAATTGTGAAAGAATAATATGTTATTATGAATGTTGCTTATTGAATGATATGAAAGGCCATGAACACTGCCCTGGTCAGGCAAAACTTAACTATTGATCCCAGTTCAGACCAGTGACAAACTGATTTTCAAGCTCAACATACAATGCAGTAATGAAATATGACACTGACGGTTGGTTTCAATGAGCTGAAGATATTTCATCTTCTCAATCCCAAGGGAATAGACCTTAGCATAAGAATAGGAAAGGTAATTCTATAGCGCTATTAAACTATAGTGAAATTAAACTTCTTCTAGATAAACAGCAGTAGCTTTAAACTGACAAATATAATTCTGAACCGATCAAGTATGATTAATATAGCAAATGGACTTCTAGGTAAGGTGGTCAAAGGAGCAAGGTAGAAATAATTTGGCAAGAAATATTCATTCACAACAAACTTCTAAATTAAAAGACAGCAAATCATTCAAGTTAGAATCAGAGTAAGGAGCAAGAGTAGGCTATCTGATCTTCAAGTCTGTTCCTTCATGAGTCAAGATCATGTATGATCTTCTACCTCAGTTCCATTTACCTGCATTATTCCCATATGCTCAATTCATTTGGAACCCTAAAATCCACTGTTATGCCCTCGGCCCCCTCCTTTGTGAGAATCGCAAGAGCCCTAGTCAAGAGGGGGGTCAACTGACCCAAGAGGGGGAGAGACGTGCGGAAGGCCACGTTCTCCCGAGAAGCAGAATAAAGGCGATATTGACTATTGTCTCATGAAGACCACGTGAAAAGCCCTCGGGCAAAGTGGGCTGGTTGAGAGAGAGATCGCATCACCTACAACCTGATTGACACCTGCGATCCCGTGAAGAAGTATAAAGGAGGGTCTGAGGGGGGGGACAACCCTCAGACGCACCAAGGAGACACCAAGGAAGCACGATACCAATTCCCGTGGGAGCGGGAAGGCATTTTGAAGGAAGCCACGTGCATTAGATTCCAAATTTTGAATCTGTGGCTAGAACCAACGGAAGACCGCTTTTAAATAACAACGGGGAAGCCTGCTCCCCTGATTCCAAGGATTTGCTCTGTAAAGACAACGGGCAAGTGTTTATCCTTTCTAAACCATCTCTCTCTCTCTCTACAACGTGAAAACCCCAGCGGTTCCCAAAAGGGAAAAGCCTGCAGACTTCTGAGTGACTCTTTATATTTCAATTGGACTCAGTATTACCCCTAGACAACTATAGAGCTTATTTCTGATTGATTATTATTACACCGGTGTTTTAGATTGAGTTTTGACGATGTATACGATCTGAATGTTTTGTATTAACCCTACGTTTGTGCCCCTTTTTGAATAAAACGTTTGAAAATAGTAGCATCTGACTCAGCTGATCCCGCTATCTTTGCTGGTAAGTTACCTGGTTACGAGGTTACGTAACAAGTGGGGTTCTCGTCCCGGATTTGAAACCAAAGGGGAGGGTCAGTGAATCGGGCTGTAAGTCCAAACTTAAATCTGGTTACGCAGGTAGCCAGACAGGAAACCAGCAAAGATGGATGTGGATGAATTTACGAGAAACCCGACGGTAGAGGCGCTAGGGAAGGCTACAAAATCAGACTTGGTAAATTTGGCGCAGGCGTTAGACCTCACAGCGGTGAAGCCAGCAATGAAAAAGCAGGAAGTGCGAAGGGTCATACAACAGTATTACGTTGGGAAGAAGGTGTTTGCAGCTGAGGATTTGGAAAATATCCCCAAAAAGAGATTAGCGAGTGGGACAGATCAGGCAGAGTTGGAGAAAGCAAGGTTGGACCATGAGCTTAAAGTAAAGCAGCTAGAAGTAGAAGCAGCTGAAAAGGCTGCGGAAAGAGCTGCCAGGGAAAAGGAAAAGGCTGAGGAAAGAGAGCATGTGTTCAAACTAAAGGAATTAGAGATGAAACGGGGTCATGAGCTCCAGCTAAATCTGCTAGAAGCAGAAGAGAAAGAGAAACAAAGGAGCCATGAATTGGAGCTGGACAGGCGAAAGCAAGAGCGAAGAGCTCAAGGGCACGAGAGAGAGGAGGGGTTTGATGTTAGTCGGGCATTGATGTTGGTCCCCCCGTTCGAGGAGACGGATGTTGATAGTTATTTCTTGCTTTTTGAGAAGGTGGCAGTGAATCAGAAGTGGCCCAGAGAGCAGTGGGTGGTGTTGTTACAAAGTGTGTTACGAGGGAAAGCACAGCGGGTATATGCCGCGCTGCCCCCAGAAAGGGATGGGAATTATGATCAAGTAAAGGAGGCCATTCTCCGAGGTTACGAGTTAGTACCTGAGGCGTATAGACAAAGGTTCCGGAATTTAAGGAAAGAGTGGAATCTAACATATACCGAGCTAGCCCATGAGAAGGGTGTGCTCTTGGACCGTTGGTGCACCGCTGAAAAGGTGGCCGAGAACTATGGGCGTATCAGGGAGTTATTTTTGATTGAGGAATTTAAAGGTTGCGTTCCGGAAGAGATCCGGATGTATTTGAATGAGAGGACGAATCAGTCCATCTCAGAGATGGCTAGGTTCGCAGATGAATATGCCCTAACCCACAAGCCAAAGTTTTCCTCGCCAAAAAGTTACCCGAGAGACCGTCGGAACGGCAGGGAAAGCCCGCCGGCTGAGGCGGAGATCCCGCCGGGAGCTAGCAGAAAAAGTGAGGATACCAGACAGGAAACCTGGAGAACCCCTGGTTTAACCTGCTTTAATTGTGGGAAGGTGGGTCATATCGCATCAAAATGCTTTGCTCCGAGAAAGAAGCCAGAGAGGGAGAGAGCAGCAATCCCTATCGGGCGTGCAGTGGTAATCAGGAAATCGACAAGAGGGCCCCAGGTAGATGGAATACAGGAGGGGCGGGAGACATTTAGTTCCGAAGGAATCGTGTCTTTGAAGGAAGGGGACCCCCCCATCCCCGTACGAATTTGGAGAGACACAGGGGCGGAGCTATCATTAATTAGCCGTAACGTGTTACCCTTCGGACCTCCGACGGGCGAGGTAGCCCTGAGAGGCCTAGGGAACTGGATCAAAGTAGTGCCTTTGCATAGGGTCCTTCTCGATTGCGAGTTGGTGTTGGGACCTGTGGAACTAGGAGTCCTGCTGGAGTTACCAGGGGAGGGCGTGGACCTCCTTTTGGGTAATGACCTCGTGGGTGGGAAGATGGGAACCGCCCTGATAGTTGAGGCCCCGCCCATGGAGTCCCCGAGCTGTCCCGCATGCGCGGACACTTGCAGCCTGTCGAGAAAAGCAGCTGAGAACCAGAGCAGTTTAAATCGGGCCAGTAGTGAATTGGCCAAGACGTTTTTACCGACCCTATACCACGAGGGTTCCGAGGGTGGTAAAACAGAAAGGAGTAAAGTGAAAGGGGGTAAGGGCGAGGAGATAGCCCCCCCCTTAGTGAAGAGAAAGGTCCTAGAGGTAGGAAATAAAGATGAGAAACGGATAAAGCTGTTAAAAGGTCCAGAGTTGGACGTGGTTGATCTGTCTGGTTTGGCAGAATTGTTTGGAGAAGTTGAGAGTTCTAAAGATGTTCTCGATGGTCCCGAGAGTGAAATGAGGGCAGTCTTAGAGAGGAAGGGTATCCTTGCTGTGGAGAAGTCAGCTGAAATGGCCGAGGAGGTTGTTTCAGCTCGCAGGGTTGCGCCTTCCCCAACGGGGGGCTGCCTAGAGAGTAGCTGGAAGGATCGGGGGACGTTAGAATTTGAAAAAGGTACGGGTGTTGAAAGCCTGGAAGAGGCCAATGTCCCGTTTGAGTGTGTCCAAGATGGGGATGCACGTGGTGCTGAACCTAGTCACGGAGCTCAGAAAAAAGTGGAGGTATTTGACTCAGCTGGACGAGACGGCCGTCCTTTTGGAGCAGATAGACTTGGTTCGGAAAAAAAAGGGTTAACCTTGGGAAGTAAGATTTCCCAGGTGTTTGTGCTCGAAAGTGGGTTACAAGTTGGTGAGGTGAATATTATTATTGAAGGAAAAGGGAAATGTGTAGTTCCCAAATTGAATGAAGAAAATTTAAAGGCTGGACTGATATCAAAGGCAGCAACCAGGCTACAGAGACAATGGCTTGGTACCACAAAGCCTGTGAATCAATTACAGGTTGAGTTGGAAGGTAAAGGGGCCCCACACGCTATTGTTATTCCAGAGTGTGGTGTGAAAAGACAGAATTTGAAATGCTGTTTGAACAAAGAGTTTAAACTGAAAACTAACAGCCTGAAGGGTCCTGAAGAGGAAACTAACAACTTGCATAAAATTAAAGAATTGGGTGGAAATTCGGAAGATGGTCTAAGTTTGGAACACATTGTTGATAAAATAACTCCTATGAAAGGAGCGGGCGAAAGCCTATTTCGCCAGGGTGCCCAAGATCACCATGAGGGAATTAACCGGAAAAGAGGCGAGGGTTAATGGGGACGCCATTTTTAAATAGCAGAAGCCGGTTTTAAGGGATTTTGACAAAGTATGTGAATAATAAAGACAACACCCATAGAAGCTTGACTGTTAAGTTTGAAAGTAACATAAAAATTAGTATTTTGCATGAACTTTTGTAGTACACACGTAAGCTAAGATCACAACTCTTTAGTTATGTTGCTGAAGAAAATAAATAAATAAGGTGGTTATTAAGCTGAAGTTTGATGCTACCAGACTTTAGTATGGCACGTGAGGTTAAGGTATTAAAGAAAGGGGCACTGTACTTGTTACCTGTTTAGATACTGACTTGAATGTATAACGGTAGTACTCTGTGAAGAGAAAAGCTTATGTAGTATGGAGATTCAAAAAAAAAAGTCCTGTATCAACCTGTTTTTAACCGCTGGTAAAAAACCTGCTATGGGGGGAGGTGTTATGCCCTCGGCCCCCTCCTTTGTGAGAATCGCAAGAGCCCTAGTCAAGAGGGGGGTCAACTGACCCAAGAGGGGGAGAGACGTGCGGAAGGCCACGTTCTCCCGAGAAGCAGAATAAAGGCGATATTGACTATTGTCTCATGAAGACCACGTGAAAAGCCCTCGGGCAAAGTGGGCTGGTTGAGAGAGAGATCGCATCACCTACAACCTGATTGACACCTGCGATCCCGTGAAGAAGTATAAAGGAGGGTCTGAGGGGGGGACAACCCTCAGACGCACCAAGGAGACACCAAGGAAGCACAATACCGATTCCCGTGGGAGCGGGAAGGCATTTTGAAGGAAGCCACGTGCGTTAGATTCCAAATTTTGAATCTGTGGCTAGAACCAACGGAAGACCGCTTTTAAATAACAACGGGGAAGCCTGCTCCCCTGATTCCAAGGATTTGCTCTGTAAAGACAACGGGCAAGTGTTTATCCTTTCTAAACCATCTCTCTCTCTCTCTACAACGTGAAAACCCCAGCGGTTCCCAAAAGGGAAAAGCCTGCAAACTTCTGAGTGACTCTTTATATTTCAATTGGACTCAGTATTACCCCTAGACAACTATAGAGCTTATTTCTGATTGATTATTATTACACCGGTGTTTTAGATTGAGTTTTGACGATGTATACGATCTGAATGTTTTGTATTAACCCTACGTTTGTGCCCCTTTTTGAATAAAACGTTTGAAAATAGTAGTATCCGACTCAGCTGATCCCGCTATCTTTGCTGGTAAGTTACCTGGTTACGAGGTTACGTAACACCACTAATCTCTATTATAAGTGAATTTAATGACTGAATTTCCACAGTCAATTTGAATAGAAAATAGAAGATTCACCAACCTCTAAGGGAAGAAATACGCAAAGGAGCTGGTGGAGCTCAACAGGTCAGACCGCACCTATCTTAATGAGGAGTCTCAACCTGAAACATTAATTGTTCATTTCACACTGTTAACGCCGCCCTATCGGCCAAGTTTCTCCATCTCCTTTGTGTGTTGCTCCAGATTTCCAGCATCTGCACTCTTGTGTCTCTAAGGCAGGGGATCTCAACCTTTTTTATGCCATGTACCAATATCATTAAGCAAGGGGTCCTTGGAACCCCTGCTCTAAGGGAAGAAATATATTTTCACCTTAGGCATAAATGGACCATCTCTCATTTCGATAGTCTGTCCCTGCTCTTCAAACATTCCCCCTGCACGCAACTCACTCAGCCCTCTACTCATTTTTTAAGTTTCAATGAGACTGTCTCTCATTCACCTAAAGTCTAGAAAATACAGGCTCAATTTGGTCACTCTCCCCTCATATCACACACCTATTCATTAAATGTTCATTGAACTCTTTCTTCAGTGGTCTTATACCCAAATCCTCTTATAACAAGTATACCATTAAAAAATAAAAGACTGCAGATGTTGGAATATAGAGCAACAAACAATCTGCCGGATAACTCAGCATTTGAGCAGCATCCGTGTGAAGGAACGAGCTGCCACCATTTTGGGCTAAAACTCTGCATCAAGACTGAGTTCCTCCAGACGTTGGTTTGTTGCCTACATTGTCTGTCTAATTGCTCATTGTGTTTGCTTGTTATCCCTCAGGGTGCTGGAATTGATATATCTAATTGCAATCAGAACTTACTTGCTTATTTGATAAAAAATTAGATGTGATTAAATCTAAAGTTTAGATTCACAAATTATAAACCGATAAACAGATTACTCAGAATTAACATTCAGTGAATTCTTTATTGCTTTTTCTTGTTGAAACTATTTATGGGTGGTGGGGTGGAGAACTCCCTAGCAAAGGAACTGTAAGGCGCTCCTTCCCCCTGCTAGCCATTGGGAAGGTGTAACACCTGCTTAGCACCCTGTTCAGGGTCAATGAAGCTATGGGAGCAGGTGGTAGATGGTCGTATGAGAAACTGGTGCATATCACAAGCCTTGATTATGCAACCACTAGCGCCAGGCAGACAATCTCTGAAGAGTATTGAGAATGGCCGGAGTAACCTGTCTTGCAAAGGCACTGCTCAGAAGTAGGCAATGGCAAACCACTTCTGTAGAAAAAATTGCCAAGAACAATCACGGTCATGAAAAGACCACACTGGCCAACAACTCTTGCACAGCACGTACTGAACAAACTATTTATCAAAAAAATGATGGCTAAAATACTACAATGCTTTAAAAAAAATGGAGACCTTCTTATACTGCGCTGTTGTTACCAGTGACTGGGAAGATTTCTTTATGACAAAAATTACTCAGTTAACTGTGATAAACGCTGTAAATTTAGACTAACAGTTTATCTGGAATTTGTCAAGTGATTAGTCAGTAGCATTAAGTGCTGGGCTAATTATCTGCATGGTGACTTTCAGGCCAAACCAAAGCTACAGCTGTCATTGCAATCACTGGGAGGCAAGGATATTTAAAAACTGTTTTCACAGACGATCTTTTCCATTTAACTGCCACAATTTCTAGAATCTAATCTACCTGGCACATCTTCCCCTCCCCCCCGCCCCCCAACCACTACTGCTTTCTGCAGGGATTGCTCCCTACGTGACTCCCTTGTCCATTCATCCCTCCTCAGTGAACCCCCTCCTGGCACTTATCCTTGCAAGTGGAACAAGTGCTACATCTGCCCCTGCACCTCCTCACTACCATTCAGGGCCCCAAATTGTCCTTCCAGGAGAGGCGACACCTCACCTGTGAGTCTGTTGGGGTCATATACTGTGTCCAATGCTCTTGGTGTGGCCTCCTGTATATCGGTGAGACCCAACGTAGATTGGAAGACTGTTTCGCCAAGCACCCATCACTCCATCCTCCAGAAGAAGCAGGATCTCCCAGCGGCCACCCATTTTAATTCCACATTCCATCACCATTCCAATATGTCATTTCATGGCCTCTTCTACTGTCACGATGAAGCCACATTCAGGTTGGAGGAACGACACCTTATATTCTGACAAAATGCTGATGGTGCGTTCCACCAGCATTTTGTGTGTGTTGCTTGAATTTCCAGCATCTGTAGATTTCCTCGTGTTTGCGACATATTCTGTCTGGGCAGCCTCCAACTGGATGGCATGAACATTGATTTCTTGAACTTTGGGTAATGCCCCCCACACCATTCCCCATCCCATTTTCCCCCTCTCACCTTATCTCCTTGCCTGCCCATTGCCTCCTTCTGGTGCTCCTCCCTCCTTTCTTTCTTGCCTGGCCTTCTGTTCTCTCCTATTGGACACCTCCTTCTCCAGCCCTGTATCTCTTTCACCAATCAACTTCCCAGCTCTTTACTTCATCTCTCTCCCTTCAGGTTTCACCTATCACCTTGTGTTTCTCTGTCCACTCCCCCACCTTTTAAAACTACTCCTCAGCTTTTTTTCTCAAGTCCTGCCGAAGGGTCTTGGCCCAAAATGTCACTTGTACTTTTTTCCCCACAGATGCTGCCTGGCCTGCTGAGTTCCTCTTGTCTGTGTTACCAGTTCAGGAGTCTGGTGCAGGAAAATTTAGATATGCAGGACATGTGCCTTCAATAAAAACAGCAACCTTTGCTTATGTCTATGGCTTTAAAATTGAAAAGATCATAAACAAAAGGACTCTGGAGGTGTGACAATATCTGGAGAGTCCTTATCCACATAGCTTAAAAGCACTGCCTAAAGGAAGTCAAATCATCCGCTCAATGTACATTAATAAAAGTGTTTTAAAAGTATCTTTTTTCAACCTCTGCATCATTGTGTCCATACCTGTATTTTGTTGAAGTACTGCCCTGCATCAAATGGTACTACACTGTAGGTAGAGATTCCAATAATTGGTGTATCAGTGGGGTTCTTCGCTTTGTAAAATGCCAGAGCAGTTTCTCCAGGAACAACCTGGAGCAAAACCAAAACAAAGGTCATATGGATGCCATCTTTTTCCTTAACCTGACTGGTCATAATCAATGTAAAAATGTTATATAGTAAGCAGAGCAAAAGTAATCAATTTGCCACTCAGTATAGTAACGTGATAAATAATAAAACGGTGCTATGTTGATACAATAACAGGGCTTTGAAAAATTTACTACATTTGGCAGACAATGCTAATAGTTGTTATTAATGCACATTTCACGTCTACCAAATATCTGGTCAAATGTATGTTAGGTTTTCATGGAATAATTTAAAGAACAGTGAAGCAGATGAGGCAACTTGAAAGGAAATTTCAGATCTTACTGCCTTTGATAACTACTATTTAAATTATGGGAGCTAGTCCAGAAGATAAAATCACCTAACATTCAGAATGAATTAGCTAATTGGATCCAACGTTGGCTTAGCAGGACAATTCAGGGAATGGTAATAGATAGTTGGTTGTAAGACTGGAATCCTGAGACTAGTGGTGTGTTACAAGAATTGTACTGCGCCCATTGTTGTTTATCATCTATATTTACGAGTTATATGATAATATGCTAAACTGGATCAGTAAAATTGCCCTTCTGGGAAAATAGGCAGAAAAATGACATATGGAATTTAATGTAGACAAGTGTGAGGTGTTGCACTTTGAAAGGACAAAATAGGATAACACATACACAGTAAATACACAGACTCTAAGGCTTGCAGATGAGAAAGGAAATGTGGGAATACAGATTAATATTTCCTTGACAGTGGCATCACAGAACTCATACAAAGTAAATGGTAGGGCTCTGAGTTGTGTGGTAGAACAAAAGGATCTGGGAATACAGAATCATAATTCCTTGATAGTGGCATCACAGGTAGACAGGGTCGTAAAGAGAGCTTTTAGCATATTGGCTTTCATAAATTTGGGCACTGAATACAGAAGTTGGGATGTTATGTTGAAGTTGTAGAAGATATCGGTGAAACCATATTTAGGGTATTACATGCAGTTCTGGTCACCTACCTGTAAGAAATATTGAGATTTATAATGATACTGGTGGGACTTGATAACCCAAGTTATAAGGAAAGATTGAATAGGTTGGAACTTTATTCCCTGGAGTGCAGGAGAACGAGGGGAGATTTGCAGAGGTATATAAAATTATAAGGGATATAGAGTGAATGCATGCAGGCTTTTTACCCTCGGGTTCGGTGAAATGAAAACTAGAGATCATAGGTTTAGGATAAAGGGTGAAATATTTAAGGGGAATCTGAAAGGAAACATCTTTACTGAAGAAAGTAGTACAAACATGGAATGAGGTGCCTGAGGAAGAGGTAGATGTGGGGTCTATGGTAATATTTAAGAGAGTTTGGATAGCTACAACGATGTTACAGGTTTGGAGGGGCATGATCTGGGTGCAGGATGATGGGACTAGACAGGTCAGGTGAGGCCTGTTTCTATGCTCTAGTACTCTAAGACTCTAAGAGTTGGAGAGGTGAACAAGGGCGTATGGAAATATAGTGATCATTACACGCCATGGAATCATTTGTTTAACCCAGAACAAAAATGGAACAGCAAACATTAGAGGCACAGTTAAATTTTTGGACAACATCTCAGAGGATCTGTCCCAGACCCAATACATTGATGCTATTATGAGCAGACAAGCTGGGTTTCTACTTTGTTAGCAGCCTGAAAGGATTCAGTATGTCACCCAAGACTCTAACAAATTTCTATAGATGTACTATGCAAAACATTCCGGCTGGTTTATTCACAGCCTGGTATGAAGGCTTTAAAGCACATGGTTGCAGTAAAACTGCAAAGGGTTGTAGACTGAGCCAGTTCCATCATAGGCATAACTCTCCCACCATTTTTTGAAAAATGATGCGTCTAGCTGTCATTCATCACTAAGGACCCTCACTATCCAGAGCATATCCTCTTTACCTCAGTTTATCAGATTTCTGAATGGTCCTTGAACATCACCTCATTATTCTTTTGTTTGCACTATTTGTTTTTGTAATTTATAGTAACTTTATGTCACTGTACTGCTGCCACAAAAAACAAATTTCACATCATATAAGTTATTGTTAATAAATCTAATTCTAAATTTGAAATACCATTGGTTTAATTTAGAACATGGGAATAGGACTTCACAGAAAGTTGCACAAGGAAGGCCATCCAGAAATGCACAGGAAAAGTCAAGTCTGCAGGAACAAAGGCTTGGCTGAGTTTTTCAGTAGCAGATAAACTGAGGTTGGGATGGTGGCGGGTGCAGAGGGAGAGGGGCTAGTACTGGGGAGACAGAATCTGGAGTTGAAAAGAGGTGGGCTTAATTATGGTGGAAGCAGATAAACCAAAGGTTTATCATGGCATTAAAAGCAACAAAGTTGTGAACTATGTTGTTCCATTTCAGAAAGATGTGAACAAATGCAACACTTTGTCATCAGGAAACAGAGCTTATGATAGTGAGAGGACAGGCTTTGGTCCACTCAATAATTTTACAGAGCAAACTTCTCATGCTGTACAAGATGGCAAAGAATCTGAGATTTAAAGATAGCGGAGAGGTCAAAAGTGGTTGTAAGAGCTGAGTGCAGGTAGCAAACATGTATAAACTAATGTAGTGTAACAGGAAGTTATAAGAAAATGGAATTCATTCTCTCAAATACTTTTTAAACTTTCCTATAGGAATTACATATTTATGGTAAAAGGGGACGGGTGCACGAATGCAATGGGAACTGGGATTTGATTTGGTGTGTGTAGAGAAGACAGAAAGCAAAAAGCCTGGCTCGGTGCTCTAACATTGATTGATTGTGTCCCAAGTCCAGAAGATGCAATAGACTAACTTCCAAGGCAGTCAGTTACTTCTTGTTCCATTTACTAATTTACTAATTCATGTATTGTGCAATTGAAAGTCCTGGATTAGAATAATGCCTCAAGACCAAAACTTGTGTTGTTTATGACTTCCTAGTTTAAGTTGCATAGTTGAGAGATCAGTTTCCCCACATCAAATACATAAATAAATTACTCACAAAGATTTCAGTTTGCTGGGGTCTAAAGTTCCACTGAAGGCTGGAATGAACATCAGCATTGAAAATAACTTTAATAACTCGGTCCTTCACTGGTTCCATAGTTGCTACTTGTTCCACACTGTGACCAGCTACTGCAGTTCCACCCAGTCCTGTCGTCTGAAAGCAATTTGTTAAAACTAAAGACAACTTTTTGAAACTAGGAAAGCTTGGAATTTTTATATCACACAACTAAGTGAACATCTTGGTTCCACTAAGAATAATGCACTCTTCTATTTAATTTCTCCATTTTATGATGAGACACGGAATTAATGATATTGACTGAAGGAGAAATATTGGCCAGCTTTCCAGAAGAAATATTGTCTTAGAATTTGAATAAGCAAAATAACTTGGTTGTTGCTTCTCCCTGTTGTGCAGAAATAAATTCAAAATCCCACATTTTTCCACCTCAAAGCTTTACTTAGAAAGTATACTGATTATTTTAAATTTCATTGTTTATCTCTAAGAACACATTTACGATGATCACTTAAACAAGCAAGTATTTTTAAACACTTGTAAATGTCTTCATAGCATGTTTATTTTGATACAAGCCAGTAAATTAGTTGTATGCTGGGACAAGCATAAAATTTCACTGACCTGGCAATAGAGTCTGTAGAGAGGCACGGCAGCATACGACATGCCAATCATCCCAATTGCTGTTGCTGCTATGTATGTAAGTACAGTTTTATTCCTCTTTCTCCATTCCTCTTCCTGATTTCTAGTAAACGGATTGTGACCCTTGACACTTCTCACTGGTTGTAGGGACGTCACATTGTTCAGTTTCTGAACAGTAAACCGATTAAATGTGGAATATAATCTCGGTAAATTAAACTGTTGTAGGCTTCTTGCACAGGCTTTACAAGAGGGCACCACATAAAATTTTGCCCAACAGGACCAAAGCATGTTGACGGTTACCCAAACCGATCTTTTCTTTTTTCAACGCCGATAGCAAACTGCAGCCTACTTCAAAGTCTGAAAAAAAAATTGAAATTCAGTGCATTATATTAAAAAGAATATGTTTCTTCTTGGTGCACTACCAGTATTCCTTGAAGTTTAAATATTGAGATGGAGTCTTGTATTAAGACCATAAGATATAGGAGCAGAAGTAGGCCATTTGGCCCATTGAGTCTGCTCCGTCATTCAATCATTGGCTGATCCAATTCTTCCAGTCATCCCCACTTCCCTGCTTTCACTCCATACCCTTTGATGCTCTGGCTAATCAAGAACCTATCTATCTCTGCCTTAAATACACCCAATGACTTGGCCTCCACAGCCGCTCATGGCAACAAATTCCACAGGATTTGTTGTGGAAACCTTCTGACTAAAGTAATTTCTCTGCATCCCTGTTCTAAAAGGACATCTTTCAATCTTGAAATCATGCCCTCTTGTCCTAGAATCCCCACCATGGGAAATAACTTTGCCATATTTAATCTGTTCAGGCCTTTTTTCATTCGGAATGTTTCTATGAGATCCCACTGATTTTCTGGAACTCCAGAGAATACAGCCCAAGAGCTGCCAGACGTTCTTCATATGGTAACCCTTTCATTCCTGGAATCATTCTCGTGAATCTTCTCTGAAACCTCTCCAATGTCAGCATATCCTTTCCAAAATGAGTAGCCCAAAACTGCACAAAATACTCCAGGTGTGATCTCACGAGTGCCTTATAGAGCCTCAACATCACATCCCTGCTCTTATGTTCTATACCTCTAGAAACAAATGCCAACATTGCATTCGCCTTCTTCACAACCAACTCAACCTGGAAGTTAACCTTTAGGGTATCTTGCACAAGGACTCCCAAGTCCCTTTGCATCTCTGCATTTTGAATTCTCTCCCCATCTAAATAATAGTCTGCTCATTTATTTCTTCCACCAAAGTGCATGACCATACACTTTCCAACATCGTATTTCATTTGCCACTTGACCATTCCCTTAAACTATCAAAGTCTCTCTGCAGGCTCTCTATTTCCTCCACACTACCCGCTCCTCCACCTATCTTTGTATCATCGGCAAATTTAGCCTCAAATCCATTAATACCATAGTCCAAATCATTGACATAAATTGTAAAAAGTAGCAGTCCTAAAACTGACCCCTGTGGAACTCTACTGGTGACTGGCAGCCAGCCAGAATAGGATCCCTTTATTGACACTCTCTGTTTTCTGCCAACCAACCAATGTTCCACCCATGCTAGTATCTTCCTTGTAATTCCATGGGCTCTTATCTTGCTAAACAGCCTCACATGTGGCACCTTGTCAAAGACCTTCTGAAAATCCAAGTACACCACGTCTACTGCATCTCCTTTGTCTACCCTGCTTGTAATTTCCTCAAAGAATTGCAGTAGGTTTGTCAGGCAGAATTTTCCTTTCAGGAAACCATGCTGGCTTTGGCCTATCTTGTCATGTGCCTCCAGGTACTCCATAATCTTATCCCTAACAATCGATTCCAGCAACTTCCCAACCTGGGAGAGCCAGGTATATTTTCCATCACAATTAAAAAGTTACTAATATTACAACCACAGAACTATCTTGATTGAAATCATCTAATTTCTTAATAAATGTTGCATTTTTTTCTGTTCTTTAAGTCTAACACACCCTCTAGTGGCTCACAAAAACTAGTACATTACCACCAGTCACTGGTGCAAATATGACCTCAATACCAGAGTACCATTGATTAGTTATCAACAGTATGGCAAGTGCAAGTAACATCATACGAACTTGCCAAATCTTTTTCAATTATAACTTTAGTGTTTAGTTCATTTTGTTAACTGTTAACACAGTTATATAAAGTACCTAAGTAATATTTACTCAATAAAGTACTGAACAACTCAGCAGCAAATTATCAGGATCGTCAGGAATATGTAGCTACATCAAATTAGTCTGCAAGACTTTGAATCTGCTGTGAGTCCTGAATCTAGTTTGAAAAGGAAATGGAAAATGAAAGGGAAGAATGTCAGCCCTTGGATTAAGCTAACCAGAAAATGAAGGCGGAAAAAAATTGACCAAAAGCAAATAATAATACAGGTTAAAAAAATAATAAATCAACTTGGATATCATGGTTGGAAACAGCTGCCTACTACTCATTGAGGCCATTATAGTTCCAACTCCAATACAGTTAAAACCTAATACAGTATAGACTAAAGTGTGAATTACCTTCCTGATGTAAGATTATAAATCATAGGATTAGAATTAGGCTACTTGGCCCATCAAGTCTACCTTGCCGTTCCATAATGGCTGATTTATTATCCCTCTCAACCACGTTCTCCTGCCTTCTTCATGTAACTTCTGACTCCCTGACTAATCAAGAACTTATCACCCTCCAGTTTAAATATACCCAATGACTTGGCCACCACAGCCGTCTGTGGGAATGAATTCCACAGATTCACCACCCTGTCGAAAGAAACTCCTCCTCATCTCGGTTCTAAATGAGCATCAGCCATTGTTAGCCACAGTTGCCTGTTCCCTAGTGGGCTCAATCAGAAGCTACTTTAAAAAGCTATCTTGTGGACATTCCATCTCTTTCGGGATCTGGCTTTATTACATAGCTTTTCTATCTCCTGATTTTATTTATATCCCACCTCCTGGCTACTATTCTGGGGTCTATACATAACTCCCATCAGTGTCCTTTTACTCTTGCAGTTTCTTAAGTCTACACTCAAGGATTCTACATTAAACTTCTCCAACAGCTCTAGGAAACCTGCCCATAAGGATATTAGTGCCCCTCTGGTTCAAATGTAATCTGTCCTTTTTGTACAGGTCATTACTTCCCCAGAAGAGATTCCAATAATCCAGAAATCTATTTTGTTGATTTTTTTTTCTAATGACAACCTTTCTTTTCCATTTATAGAATGCTGGGATCACTGTTGAGACTTACATTTATTGTCTACTATAATTGATTTAGATAGTGGTGGTGAGTTGCCTTGACCCTCTTTAATTTTTATGGTAAAGACGTTGTTAAATCAGGTAAATTTGTAAAATGAATTTGAATTCCATAATGATAGATGGGAACCTTTTGGATCCAATGCCAAAACACAGTAAAAGACTCCCTTCCTCACTGTCAACAACTCCACTGGTCTTTGTATCATCTGTAAACTTGCTGATTACACTTCCTACAAAGCCATCTGTCATTTTTGTCTAATACAAATGGCAAGGGTCCCAGCAGCGATCCTTGTGAAACATGACAAATCATAGCATCCTGCTGCTAAAACAACCCTCTGCTATCACCTTCTTCCTTCTGTTGTCAAGCAATGCTTAGATCTTTGCTGACTTGAGTCCTTGGCTCCTAGCCTTTTGGACCAGTCTCCCACGTGTGACCTTACTGATGTCCGTGTAAACAACTCTACTGCACTGTCCTCATCAAAACATTACTGGAATGTGTGGCAAAACTTGTAGCCTGCTCCAACAGTACAGCACAGTCACAGACCCTTCAGCCCATGCAGTTGTGCCAAATTAATTAAGCTAGTGGCTCCTAATTAAGCTAATGCCTTCTGCCAGTTCAGTCAGTACTCCTCCATTCTCTGTGTAACTATATGCCCATCTCTCAAAAATAACTCTATTGTATCTGCTTCCACCACCACTCCAAGCACCCACCATTCTGTTTCAAAAAAATCTACTTATCTCCTTCTGAACTTGCTACCTCTGACCAAATCAAGCAACTTGTTACCAGGTGGTCCCCATTATCTTTATCATTGGTTGGTTGAATTAATGCTATTAAGATGATAGTATTACCCAAATTTTTATATTTATTCCAAGCATTACCAATTTTTATTCCTAAATCATTTTTTGATATTATTGACTCCAAAATATCCTCGTATGTGTGGCAGAATAAAAATCCTAGATTAAGTAAAAAATGTTTACAGAAGCCTAAGAAGGAGGGTGGTTTGGCTTTGCCAAACCTGAGGTTTTACTATTGGGCAGTTAATATTCGATATTTAATAAGAATCGATTATAGCACAATGGGTAAATTTGGAATGTAAATCTGTACATGACTTTTCATTGTTTTCTATTTTAGGATCTTCGCTTCATTTTGCTTTATCTAAATCGAACAAACAAATAATTAATCCTATAGTTAAACATACATTACGAATATGGTTTCAATTTCGTAAATTCTTTGGCTTGAATAAGTTTATCTTATCAAGCCCTATTATATCTAACTTTTTTTTCAGCCCTCTTTTATGGATCAAGCCTTTGTATTATGGAAAACAAAAGGTATAACATGTTTTCGTGATCTATTTTTAGACAACAGTTTTATGTCCTTTGAACAGCTATCTAATAAATATAATTTGCCTAAAACTCATTTTTTTAGATACTTGCAAGTTAGAAATTTCTTGAATAATATGTTAGTTTTTTCCGAAATTATGTCCAATGGACAGTACGGAAAAAATTTTAGCTCTGAATCCTTGCCAGAAGGGTTTAGTAGCCATCATTTATAATATGATCATGAAAATACAGCCAGAAGTATCAGAAAAAATTAGGAATGGGAAAAAGAACTTCATTGTCTTATACCCACTGAGCAGTGGGAGAAAATTTTACAAAAGTCAATTCTTCTTCTATTTGTGCTAAACATGCCTTAACACAATTTAAGGTTGTACATAGGGCTCACATGTCCAAGGATAAACTTGCTCGATTTTATTCTTATGTTAATCCAACCTGTGACAGATGTCATTCTGAAGTTGCTTCATTGACCCACATGTTTTGCTTTTGCCCTTACTTGCAAAATTATTGTAAAGATATTTTCAGTATTATTTCAACAGTTCTGAATATCAAATTGCAACCGCATCCTATTACTGCAATTTTCGGTTTACCAATGGTGGATAATAGTTGCTTATCCCCCTCAGCTCGGCAGATGATTGCATTTGTTACATTAATGGCTAGAAGATCTATCCTATTGAACTGGAAAGAAATTAATCCTCAGACTATATTTCAGTGGTTTTCTCAAACTATTTCTTGTTTGAGTTTAGAAAAAATTAGAAATGTTGTCTTAGACCCTTCAGTTAAATTTGAAGAAACTTGGAGACCATTTATTCAACATTTTCATATGAGCTAAACTGACTTTTCCAAAACCTTACTTTTATTATCCTTAATTATTTGGATGGAGGTATGGAGTTACTGAGGCTACTGTGTATATTTGACATAATGCAATGGCCCATGTTGGTTAGGTTTTTTTTTTGGGGGGGGGGTTTCTTACTTACTCCGTTTTTCGTAATTACTATGAGTTTGGGAGGTTATTATATATGGATAATCATCTATTTGTATTTATACTTTAACCTATTAATTATGTACTCTCAAACTCTCTGTATTCATGTTTCATTTATGTTTGTTTAAAATTAATAAAAAGATTTAAAAGTAAATGTAATGCACTCTAATAATTAAAAAAAATTAACCCTTTAATAATTTTTTTACCCCCTTGGCCCTTGCTGAAGTGTTTGCAATAATGTGATGTAACTAATGCTTTAATTGTTACTTACTTTCATTTGACATTTTTCCTGAAATTAACTTTGCTTTGGAATGTTCTTCTGGTAATATTCACTCAGCTGTTAAGATTTGTATTTATGTAATGGTAATGGTAAGACTCTTGGCAGTGTGGAGGATCAGAGGGACCTTGGGGTCTGAGTTCTTAGGACACTCAAAGCTGCTGCACAAGTTGACTCTGTGGCTAAGAAGGCATATGGTGCATTGGCCTTCATCAACCGTGGGATTGAGTTTAAGAGCCGAGAGGCTCTGTTACAACTATATAGGACCCTGGTCAGGCTCCACTTGGAGTACTGTGCTCATTTCTGGTAGCCTCACTACAGGAAGGACATGGAAACCATAGAAAGGGTGCAGAGGAGATTTACAGGGATGTCGTCAGGATTAGGGAGCATGCCTTATGAGAATAGATTCAGCAGTGGAAGATGAGCGGTGACCTGATAGAGGTGTATAAGATGATGAGAGGCATTGATTGTGTGGAAAGTGAGAGGCTTTTCCCAGGTCTGAAATGGCTAACACGAGAGGGCACAGTTATAAGGTGCTTAGAAGCAGGTACACAGAGGATGGCAGGAGGTAAGTTTTTTTACGCAGAGAGTGGGGAGTGCATGAAATGGGCGGCCAGCGATAGTGGTGGAGGCGGATATGATAGGGTCTTTTAAGAAAATCCTGGATAGGTACATGGACCTAGAAAAATAGAGGGCAATTACCCTTGGTAATTTCTAAAGAAAGTACATGCTCGGCACAGCATTGTGGGTCAAAGGGCCTGTATTGTGGTGTAGGTTTTCTATGTTTCTAAGACAAGACAAAGCAGTACTATGAACCTAGAACACTAGAGGCCATGTTGTCTTTCAAAATGAAATCACCGTTCTGATGAAGGGGAACATCGACTCTTTTCCATAGATGCCGCATGGCCTGCTGAGTTCCTCCAGCATTTTGGGTGTGTTGCTCACTTTATAAGAAGTCATTGTAAAATGTCACCAGTTACAGACTAAATGCTTGGAAGTTTGAAAATTCTCACATATATTACAGACAATGAAACTGAAGAGTTCCTTAACAAGCATCAATCATCATTTAAGGTGAAATATTCAGCCTTTCTTTCACAATAAGGATTTCTCCATGAATTTATTTAGAAAGAGCATATCTTAGTATAGTTTCTGAATTTTTCTTTAGTTACAAATGGAATTCTTTTCTCCAAGGTTTATAAAGGGCTGGTATTTTGCAGTAAGTGACACCTATCTCAACAGAGCATTTCCAAGGTACACCGTGAAAGGGGTGATGTATTTTCCATAGTATTTTAAGGGTAGATCCAATACATCCAGGAAGCTTTAAAGTAAAATAAGAAACCAATTAGATTAGCACACAATTCACCAGATACTCACTCTGGACTCCATCACTAACCACTCTGTGTCATGGTTACAGTGTGTGTACCAGCTATACAATGCAGTTGTAACAGTTGTTCTCAACTCATGGGCTGGGCGTGATTGTACAGCACTCTGCTCCAGGTGACATGCGTGATAAACCTTTCTTTAATGGATACACAGTAAGTAAATTGTGAATCTAATCCACATTGGAAAGGTGGCTCACTGGCACTGGGTTGAAAATCAAAGCAATGCAGTATCCACCAAAATTTCTTCAACATACCCTGCTAAATCTGTAAACTGTGGAACTTGGAAAGACAAGGACACATACAGGAACATTATCATCTAGACAAGCCATACACCACTACAGGCTGAAAACTATCACCAGACTTTGGTAGGCACTGCATGAAAATCCTTAGAGCCTCTTAATGAACAGTTGGAGCACATCACAATAAATTGCTATAAGTATATAATTCATTAGCACATTCTTCAGGGCAAATGTAACAAATACTGGCTTTATCAGTGACACATCCTCCTCTGAATGTATAAAAACTAAAAAAAAGGATTAAACTGAAATACACAATGGAACAACACTTGTTCTTTCCTCATGCAAAAATGTGCTTGAAAGGCACAATTTGCAGTGTTGCTTGCTATTGGTTGGAATGACCACTTTCTAACATTCTCAGTCAAGTTAATAACTGTTCCTCTCTTCATAGAACTTTTCATGGCTGACTAGTACTTCAGAGGGAAGCAAGAGAGGAAATTTCTGAAAAGATGGTAATCATGGCTGCTTTTAAAAAGTCACCCATTTGCAGTGTGATCTCCCTTAGGTTTGCTGCAGGGAAAATCACTGCAGGGATTCTTGTGGCCTGCCTCCTCTCAACAGCCATTCAAAATCGTTAAAGATTTTATCTATCCATTGTCGTCCAACAGACGGAACCTTAATTAGGTGGCAAGTTCAGTAAAAAAAATTAAATTATATGCTTATTTAATTAGCAGAAATTTAATCATCTGTGCCTAGTAGCAGTGTCTAATCATTATTTTTAATTTAAAGTACCATTATCAACATATGATTTTCCAGTCAGCCATTGACCACACTTGGCTGTATTGGAGATTACTGCTTTAACCATAGTGATACAGCAATCATCTAATCACAGATATTGGTTGGTAAGTGCCTGGAATGAGTTGATAGGGGTAACGCACAGAGGAACTCACCAGGTCCGGCAAGATCTAATAAACAGTCGACGTTTTCAGTACAAACCCTTTATGAGAACTCGACTGCTTATTCCTCTCTATAGATGCTGCCTGACCTGCCGACTTCCTCCACCATTTGACGTGTGCTGCTCAAGATTTCCACCATCCACAGAATCTCCGAATCTCGAGTCTGTGACAGGGATAATGGTGAAAGCACATACGATTGAAGTGCTGAAGAGGCAGGAATTAAGAGTTTTGGGTCATGTGCATGCAGAAGAGATTTATTTTAATTTGGCGCGTTTGGTAGAGACATTGTGGCCTGAAGAGCCGGTTCCTGCTCTGCACAAGACTTGGTTCTTTGGAGCCGAGACTGCTTGTCCTTGCCGGGAAGATCAGAGCTTCCCAGGCGAGAAACAATGTAGTGTGAAGCCCCGTAAACGCCTCGTTTAGTGGAGGTTAAGAAACGAGAAGACTAACTCGTTCTCTCTCCAGAGGCTACCCTGGCGGGTAAGATATTCCCGGCAATTTGTGTGGCATTGAGGCAGCCCTACTGCCGGCGTCCCTTCAAATCACAAGGTCAACGTCTCAGCCCCTGCCCAGGTTCTCTCCGCCCCTCACCACTGACGGCGGCCACACTTCCCACAACGAACCAGAGTCTGCTACTCCTGCCTTTCGTGCCGCCGCTATCGCTGATCACCTTCAGCCTTCGCACCGCAGCGGGTCTCTGCTCGCCGGCCTGATTACCTCTGCCTGACTAGGCCCTGTGACCAAAAATGCAATCCGCTTCCAATTTCACTTAATACACATATTTCAGTTTTTTAATGCGACTGTTCGAAATGGACACAACTATATAATAATAGATATTCATTTTTCACAAAATACCTGTACTACATTTTGCAACGTGCTTTGCGGCCGACATGTACACGTACGGCGGCGTTATAATAGAAAGACTACAGTTCCCAGGATGCTCGAGGGTGTTTGACCCATGCGCAGAACCTGCTTCTAGTTCGTTCTTATAGAGAAGATGCGCAGGTAAGTGAAAGCGACAGAACATGAAGCGTATTGATTCAGATATATAAGTCACAGAGGAATCTGTAATAGGGCAGGGTGTTAGAACGATCAAAGCAAATTATTAATTCTGCTTCAGCTCGAGAAGGCTTGTTGTATTCAGTCAAAGACAGGATAGGAGGTAGAGGAGCGAGATGGCCGCCCGAGAAAGATACGTGGGTAGCCAAAGAGGGGCAATAAAACACTGGTTTCTGTAATAATATGTTCCCGTTAATAATGACAATTCGCGTTATCCCAGAAACTGAAATGCGACCGACAATTTACTGTAGGACTATATACGATTTTAACACAAAATATGCTGTGGACGTTGCTTAATCTCCCTTGCTTTTGTTTGCTGACTCGTTTGTTAGCAAATGAAATTGAAGGTTGTGTCGGTACGTCCCTGTCCAGAGACCTGAGCAAAAACACCTGCCCTGATGCACCATTGCTCCCACCCCCGAGAATCTATGTTAAGGATGTTTGGCGAGTACAAGGTTGAACGTACCTGTTAAATACTCGGTACTCTGCACATTCTCCGCTTGAGAGAAATAGACGAAGGATAGTTGGACAGCAATTTAGAATGTACACCTCTGTTATTCAGAACTATTAAAATAAAACAAGGAGTTGGATGCCGTTTTCTAAAGCCACTTAAAAAGACTTTGGTTAAAAGCATTATAGCAAACTCAAGTCTAAGTCGCTTTTTGTTGTCATCTCAACCATAACTGCTGGTACAGTACACAGTAAAAACGAAACAATGTTCCTCCAGGACCATGGTGCTACATGAAACAACACAAAACTGCATTAGACTTCAGACCTACATGGGACTACATAAAGTGCACAAAGCAGTGCAAGACAGTACAATAATTAATAAACAAGACAACAGGCACAGTAAAGGGCAAATTACAATATAAAAAATGATGTAGATGTAAACAATGTTTTAGCAGGAATTGAGAAAGAAATGAGCAAAACTTGCAAAGGGAATGGAGTGGTGTTCAGTTGAGTGTGTGTGTGGGTTGGTGTCAGACTAGACTGGGAATTGAGGAGTCTAATGGCTTGGGGTTAGAAACTGTTACACAGTCTGGTCGTGAGAGCCTGAATACTTTGGTACCTTTTGCCAGATGGCAGGAGAGAGAAGAGTTTGTATGAGGGGTGCGTGGGGTCCTCCACAATGCTGTTAGCTTTGCGGATGCAGCGTGTGGTGTAAATGTCTGTAATGGCGGGAAGAGAGACCCCGATAATCCCTTCAGCTGACCACACTATCCGCTGTGGGGTCTTATGATCCGAGACGGTGCAATTTCCAAACCAGGCAGTAATGCAGCTGCTCAGGATACTCTTGATACATCCTTTGTAGAATGTGGTGAGGATGGTGGTGGGAGATATCTATGGATGTTATTGGGTTTCTGGATCTGCAGTTGAGGTAGATTTCATGAGCAGATTCTCTAACATAAGTGACAGGAATCTAGCATCATGCCATATGATTGGATTCCATATATATGATGGAAATATATGAACTGATTTACTAGTTAGAATGCATCAGCAAGTTTAGATTAGATTAGATGAGATTAGATAGATACTTTATTCATCCCCATGGGGAAATTCAACTTTTTTTTCCAATGTCCCATACACTTGTTGTAGCAAAACTAATTACATACAATACTTAACTCATTAAAAAAAATATGATATGCATCTAAATCACTATCTCAAAAAGCATTAATAATAGCTTTTAAAAAGTTCTTAAGTCCTGGCGGTTGAATTGTAAAACCTAATGGCATTGGGGAGCATTTAGGACAAATGCATTTGGATACAGACATGTCAAGCTTCCCAATATTTACAGGGGTATATGCCAGCTGTTTGCCACATGCAAATGTTAGCATTTACTAGAAAAATTTAAAACACAAACAAGAGAGAATCTGCCGATGCTGAAAATCCAAGCAACACACACAAAATACTGGAGGAACTTGGCATCTATGTGAGAAAAGCAAAGTTGACATTTCAGGCCGAGACCCATAGGCAGGACTGGAGAGAAAAAAAGGAGTAGATTTAAAAAGGTGCGGGAGGGGAGAGAGAAACACAAGGTGATAGGTGAAACCAGGAGAGGGGAAGGGGTGAAGTAAAGAGCTGGGAAGTTGGTTGGTGAAAGCGATACAGGGCTGGAGAAGGGGGAGTTTGATAGGTGATGATAGAAGCCCATGGAAGAAAGAAAAGGGAGCAAGAGCACCAGAGAGAAGTGATCGGCAGACAAGGAGATAAGGTGAAAGAGGGAAAAGAGGATTGGAAATGATGAAGGGATGTAGGGAGGAGGGGGATCATTACCATAAGTTTGAGAAATCGATGTTCATGCCATTAGATTGGAGGCTACCCAGATGTGACACTACTTTTTGTCATAGATACTGCCTGGCCCATTGAGTTCCTCCAGTATTTTGTGTGTGTTACCAGAAAATTTTAGGCCACCAGTGTAACAAAGTGTTCACTAAATATAAGAAAAACAATGAACTCTGAAAATAATGTTAATTTCTATTTAATTGGGCCCAAGCAAATCTAGCCCTTTAAGAACACTTTTTCCACTCAATATTACTTCCACTCACCATCTCTGGAAACAGACACAGTGGTGATATTTATGCTACGTGCTATCAGACCATCAATATTTTGGTCTATATTCAAAGTTCCATGAAATTTATTCTGATTGCAGGATAATCATAAGCATTAGCATTGCTAATCAAGGAAAATAATAGATAAATGTCAGTCCCCAGTAGAAGTAGATTGCACTTTACTAGCTCAGATTTTAAACAAAATGTAGAATCATAGAGGTATGTAGCACAAAAACAGACCTTTTGGCCCAACTGATGCATGCCAATCAGAGCATCCTCCAGGCTAGTTCCAGTTGCCCGCGCTTGGCCCATGACCCTCAAAGCTGCACCCCTCCATGCAACTATCCAAATGCCTTCAGTTGTATCTGCCATGACCACTTCCTCAGGCAGTTCATTCCTGATACTCACCACCCTCTATGTAAAGAAGTTACCTTTCAGGTCTCTTTTAAATGCCTCTGCTCTTGTACCTGTGCTCTCTAATTTTGGACTCCCCAAACCTGGGGGGAAAACTGATCATCCACCATATCCATACCCTTCATTTTATAAACTTCTATGAGATCACTCCTCATTCGTCTGTGCTTCAGAGAATAAAGATCTAGCAGGGCTGACCTCTCCCTATAACTCAGGCCCTTTAGTACAGGACAACTTTGTTAATCTCTTCTGCACCCTCTGCAACTCAACAATGTTTGCCCTATAACAGGGTGACTAAAACTCTGCACAATGCTAAAGTTACTGTTTATAATACTAATACATGAAGTCCTCTCCTGGTTTGATTGTCCTGTATGCATTACTTTACATTTTAAGTTCATTTGCCTATTCCTATGCCTCGCTAACTGATCAAGGTCTCTTTGCAATCTATTGCAACCTGCTTCACAGCCAATAAGACCTTCCTAATTTAGTATAATCAACAAATTTGTTAATCTGCCATGTATATTCACATTCATATCCAAAATGATTTACATAAATAATGAATGACAGAGGTCCCAATTCTCCCGTTGGGCACCAAACTAGCCAAAGGCTTCCAGTATGAGAATCAGCCTTTGACTATCACCTTCTGCTTCCTACCTTCAAACAGTTTCTGACAGTCCCTAGGATGCTGTGGCCATAACTGATTTCCTTGCATCTCAGAAGTAATATAATGAAGAAAATCAGTTATATCTTCTATTGAATTTTAATCAGCTGAAGTTTATACATGGGTTTTAATTATAATCCACTTTAGAACTTAAATGAAAAATTATTCATTTGGGCTTTGTTTACTAGGAGTAACATGGCCATTTTGTTTAATGCCATTTAGGGTTAGCAGTCGTATGTGTTATGATGAAGATGTTGAGCCAGAGGATCTGGAAACAGAAGGAGAAAGGCAATTACAAAACCTACTGAAGCACCAGCTAGACACAACAGTATCACTTGAAGAGTAAGTATATTAACATTAACAAAACAGCTTCAATTTCTGCGTGAATAATGAAGTGACATATATAGTTTTAAGCATTTATATAGTTTAAACATTTTAAAACATTTCATTTTCAAAAACAGCTAAAACAAGTATTGGCGTGTTTGGAGTCTTTCAACATCAGAGGAAAATATAGACTAATGATTCTATTGTAAGTTACTTATTGGAGGTTGATGGATAATTCCTGTTTTGTTTCTATGTCAATTTCCTTTTTTCATCTCTGCAACCTCTTTGTCTTACCTTAATTACAAATATTTTTCTCCAGTATTTGATGTGATTTATTTCTACAACTTTAATACAGATAAAGACCTAGTGTACTCTGTATAGCTGTAATTTACATTTCTGAATCAGATTTAATATCACTGACATATGACATGAAATGTATCATTTTGTGGCAGCAGTACAGTGCAAAAACATAAAAATCTCTCAGTTTCAAAAATAAATAGTGCAAAAAGCAAAGGAATAACTAGGTAGTGTTCATGCATTTATGTATTGTTCAGAAATGTGATGACAGAGGAGAAGAAGCTGTTCCTAATCGATAAATGACCTATGTCTTGTGGTTGTCTAGGTGCTCCAAATCAGAGTGGAGAGCTAGTGAGACTGCATCCACTACAGACTTGTGGCAGCAGTATGCATTAGGCAATCACATAATTTCAACATTTTTAGTACGTTAATGTGCAGAGATTCCCATTGATCGTCTCTGTGGTCCTAATTCATACTAAATGCTTTAGGAATCTGGAGCATGGCTCGATCTTCAATGGTATGAGAACTTGGACAATCAACTAAGCCAAAATTATCCATTAGTGAAAGTAGCCTATTTCAATGTGCTGATACTGCCAATCAAATCAAATATGCTTTTTTTTAAGGAGCTTAACTCCATTTATTTTGTATGGTAAAACTTCAATAATTTGCTGTCTATTCAGGTATCTTGATGATTTGACATCTGATTCATGTGATGTTTGCTGTGCTCCTCATCCACTCATTGGGGCCCCAGTTTCTTCAGTCCTTGTTGAATTATTGCTAGCCTAGTCCCTGTGCTCCTCACCCATTCGTCATGCAATTTCTGCTGGTGTTTGAGAGGAAATTGGAGCAGCAAGAGGAGTTCATGTGGCCATTGAAAGAAAGTACAGACTCTGCATTGACTGCACCTGACATCAGGGTCAAACTCAGTGTTTTTACATGAGTCAGCAGCACTAACTGCTGAGGCACCCTGCAGCTTACAGACCAACAGAGCAGCCTTGCAGCTGAAATGGCAAACGCAGAAGAATGGCATGCCCTGTTTCACTGGTCTTGGAATAAAAAATTAACAGCTCAGTAAGTGGAAGAATTTTAATGTGTTAATTTTCTCCAAGTGAGAGTCCAGAATATTCTTAACATTTAAACTGTTAAGAATTTAATGCTTAATTGATGTGAAATAAGTTGATGAAAAAAATTTAAGAATTGTTGCCTTCACATAATTGAAAAATATCATATTTTTCAAGATAAACATTTGTCTAAATAGTGTTAGTTCTTATAAAGTGTAATTTATCAAGATAAATTATACTTTATAATGAACTAACAATATTTAGACAAATGTTAGAGGAAGAGCAGTATAATTTTATCCTTAATTTAAAAGCAGGTTTAGTTCCTCTCACTACTCAAAGAAAGGTTACAGCATAGAAGGATGTGATTTGACCTTTTGGGTCTGCATGATGATCTGCTTGTCACACTCCCCATTGCCCTGACAAATATTTCCTTTAAGATAGTTATTCAGCTTCCTTTAAGGTACAATAGAATGTCCTTCAGCATTACCCCTAGCTGTGTGATTCAACTTTTAATCACTTCTTGTGTAAAAATGTTTTTGTTCAAATTAATTTTGATTTTTTTTTCCAAATACCTTAATAAGATTTTTAATCCTTACACAATCGGCAATTCTCTGTGGACAGTTTAATGCTTTTTGATTTTGAAATTCCTCAATCAGATCTCCTAGCAATGTACTTTGCTCCATAGAAAACAAAAACAACAATATCTGCTGTCTCGCCATATAACCAAAATTCCTGTGGTAAATTGCTTCTGTACTTGTTCTAAAGCCTTAAGCATTGGGCAAGATGGCACCAGCGACTATTGTGATGAATGGCAGTGTTCTGCAGACAGTTCACGAAACTACTACTACTACTCCTTCTTTTAAATATACTTCTACTGCTAATCAGTATGCAATTAGAGCCTGTAATTTATATTTTGATAATCTGTTTTTGGGCCGACTGAGCGATCTGGCACTTCTGCTGTCTGCGAGGGAATTCGGCATGATTGATATCGGAGTGTGTGGCCTAATGGCGGAGCACCAATCCATGATCAGCTCCAATTCTTGACCAACTTGCCAATTAATGCATTGAGCAAGATTGAAATCCACAAGGATGACATCAGAAGTCGAGCAGGTGTTCAACGCCATCTGCCTGTATTTGACTGGTCTTTCTCTCCCTCTTGCTCGCTGGAGGAAGGTGCAGGGGTCTTAGGCAAAATTTAATTGGTGCAGATTGTGGATTGGAATCATTTTTAGTGACTCTGCAGTTCATATGTGTTTCTGGTTATTCCTTTTTTTTTATTGTGATTTTGCACAATTTTGATTGGAGTGGATTGGCTTGGGCCTGCAGTTATCGAAAGTGTTACGCACCCTGTAACTGGGTCACTTACCAGCAAAGATAGAGAGGTCCGTTGAAGTCTGATGGTACTATTTTTAACAGTATTGATAAAAATACACAAAATAATATCAAGGCAAACTTACAGATAATATACGTCATCAATACTAAATCTAAAAGCGCGGGTTGAATAGTAATCAATAAGAAATAGCTCTATCGTTGTCTATAAAAGTCACTCAGTTCATTCAAGCTGCAGCTTTTGGGTTGGAGAGAAAGACGGGTTAAAACTTGCCCATTCCTTTTATGATGTCAATCCTTCGAGAGTCGTTGGGAGTTGATTTCCCCGTTGTTAGCTAAATACCGTTCTGCCGTGGTACAGGGCCCACCGATTCCGGGGCAAACGGAAAAGGATGCACGTGGCCTTCCACTGGTTTTTGCTATTACGGGATCGTTAGCGTTTCTTCTGGTGCGTCTGAGGGGCTGTTCCCACAGACCCTCTTTTTATCCTGACTCACAGGGTCTCAGGTGTCAATCAGGTTGGGATGATGCAATCCCTCCACCAACCTCCTCCTTGGTTCATTGCCTGGGGCTTCGATGCATCGTACAGGATGCAATATACAAGTCCGTCTCCAAGAGACAATAGCCAGTATCAATGGGTCCGCCTTTCGGAGGCCAGGACACATTCCAACTCTTTGTGGATTCTGCATGTCTTTCTCTCATTTCCTGGGTCTCCTGAACTGACTTAATAGTGATCTTGTGATTCTCACAAAGGAGGGGGCTACCCCGCACCCTTCGGCCCCTCAGAGCTGTGGCACATTCATAACAAAAGACACATCGCTAAAATGAACTAAACTGAATATTCATAGACTGTTCCATAGACTCTGTGGTTGATGTGTAATATTCTGTGTTGTTCGCTCATTTTTTTGCCATTCGCACAATTTGTTCTTTTTCTTTGTGCGTTGGACGTTTGATGTTTTCTTTAAACAGGTTCCATGGTGTTTTTTTGTTTTGTGGCTATATGTGGGAAGGCCAGTCTCAGAGTTGTATACTACATACTTAGAAATAAATGTACTTTGAATCTTTAATATCCTTCTTAAGACATAGGAAGGGCCAGCCGCTGGTGTAGTGGCATTAGCACTGGACTTCAAGGCGGATAGTTCTGAGTTTGAATTTGGCCAGGTTCCAACCTGAATGGAAGAAAGGCCTGGCAATCTACTTCCGTAGCTTGCCTCAAAAACCTTATGGACAACTACTCTATCTATAGGGTCACCATGAGTCGACAATCACTTGATGGCATACAAGACATAGCACCCAGAACTGAATACAGTATTCCATTTGTTTTATAAAGGTACATAATTAGTTTATTGCTTTTGTATTCTAGACCATTTATAAAATTTAGGACCTTGTATAGTTTTTTTAGTTGCTTTCTCTACCTGTAAACCAGGTTCAATGAATTATGAACATTTGATGCCAGACCTCTCTGCTCTTGTCCTCCTGGAATTGCACCTTCTAGTTTTATTGACTCATCCTATTCTTCCTATCAAAATATACCACTTCGCATTTTTCTGTATTTTATCATTCATCATCCGTCTAAACCACTGCCTGGGTATATTTTCTTGAACATTTTCCCTCTCCTGGTCTGATCATTATGCCTTCAAATTTTGTGTGTTTTGCACACTTGATGATTCTGTCCTGCACGCTCACATCTAAATCTTCTCCATACACAAGAACCATTCCAATACTGTAACAAACAAAACTCCACTGTATAATTACTCATGTCCAAAAACATTTCAAGCTTGGCTTCCTAAATTAGTAAATTGATACGTACTTGGGGGGATATATACTTTCAGGCTTTTTATCTCCCCTCCAATGTGAGGGGTAAAGAAGAGAGAATATCCGGAGTGGAAACTTTAATTATGCTGGCTGTTTTAGTGTAGTAGAGGGAAGTATAGATAGAGTCCGTAGTGGAGAAGCTGATTCCTGTAATGTGCTGAGTTGTGTCCACCACTCTCTGCAGTTTCTTGCGGACATGGCAGAGCAGTTGCCGTAGCAAGCTGTGATGCATGTTGAGAGGATGTTTTCTATGGTATATCTATAAAAATTGGTGATAGTCAAAAGAGATTTGTCAAATTTCTTCAGTCTCCTCAGGAGGAAGAGGTTCCAGTGACCTTTCTTGACTGTGGTTGGACCTGGACTGGCTGTTGATGATCATTACTAAGATCTTGAATCTCAACCTCGGCACCATTGATGAAAATGGAAGCAAGTGCACTGCCCCCCTTCCTGAAATCAATGACCAGCTTGTCTGCTTTGCTGACATAGAGGGAAAGTCTGTCATCATGACACCAAATCGCCAGGTTCTCTATCTCCTTCTGGTATTTTGACTTGTCATTATTTGAGGTATGGCCCACTATAATGGCATCATGTGCAAACTTATAGATGGAGTTAGAGCAGAATCTGGCCACGCAGTTGTGAGAGTACAGGGAGTAGAGGGGGCTGAAGACCAAGCCTTGTGGGGCGCCAATGTTGAGAGTAATTGTGGTGGAGGTGTTGCTGCCTATCCTTACTGATTATAATTTGTTGGTCAAGGGGTCAAGGATCCAGTTGCAAAGTGGGGTATTTAGTCCCAGGTCTGGGAATTTGGAGATGACCTTGGTTAGAATTATGGTATTGAAAGTGGAGCTGTAGTTAATAAACAGTACTGAGGGGCAAAGACAGTAGGGAAGATTTATTGAGTTAACAACTTATGGAATTTACTTATGTATTTAACGGATGAATGTTCTCATGATCAAATTAATGCCATTCAGAATGCTGTGATCTTTTGGGGTGGGGTACAGGAGGAGAAGAACTGAGAAACAGATGAATGACAGGGTGAGGTGATATAGTGATATCCTTTCAAATGCCACTCTGAAGGCAAAAACATTAAAATCCAAATATTTAAATAAATCTGGAATAAAAAGAGTCAAAGTCAGTAATGTTGACCATGAACTAACTTCACTGTTCTACTTTTTTTTAAAAAAAGCTCAATTCACTAACATCTGCTATCCTTAAAAGACGCTGACCAATTTGGTTAACTTCCAGTTACCTTTTGAAATGGCCTAGCAAGATGCTTAATTCACAAGACAAAGTCTGGGCACTGAATGCTGGTTTAATCATTGATGTCCGCAGCCCATGAATTGAAGGAAGTTCAAGCTTGGCATATATAAGCTGTAATTGAACATGAAGCATTTGAAATGGAGCTGCTTCACTTTCAGTCTAATTATATTCCCTTGAGGGAGAAAAGTAGGAAAGTAAAGCCAGAGCTCCAAAGGAGTCCAAAAAGATAATAGACAGGTACATTGATTAGTACAAATAAGAGGCAGGATGAAAACAGAAAATTCTGAGAGGAAGTTAGAAGAAAATAGGAGGCAAAGAAAGCACAAGAAAATACTGACAGCAAATATGAAAGGGAATCCAAAAATATTCTATTTTATGGGTGCATAAGAAAAGATATGGCTCAATCAGAAGTCAAAATGGAAATCAACACATACAGGCAGGCATAAGGCTGAGATACATCAGTTTTTACCACGTAAGAAGATACTGATGGAATATTGGCAAAGGGACACTGTTGAATATGATGAGATGGACTCTTGACCTCATGGTCTACTTCATTGTGACATTGTACCTTACTGTATACCTCCACCACACACAAAATGCTGGAGGAACTCAGCAGACAAGGCAGCATCAACAGAAAAGAGTACAGTTGAAGTTTTGGGCCGAGACCCTTTTGCAGGACTGAAGGGAAGATTTAAACTCCTTCCGGGTAGGCATCCCTGGAACAGATTTTGCAGTGTACTAATCCAATCACAAAGAGAAAATCTGCAGATGCTGTTAATCCAAGCAACACACGCAAAATACTGGAGGAACTCAGCAGGCCAGGCACCATCTATGGGAAAGAGTACTGTCGACATTTTGAGCTGAGATCCTTCGGCACTTGGCCCGAAATGTTGATAGTACTCTTTTTCATAGATGCTGCCTGGCCTGCTGTGTTCCTCCAGCATTTTGTGTTTGTTGCTTGGCTTTCCAGTGTTTACCTGCACTGTACTTTCTTTGCAATGTAACACTATTCTGTACTCTTATTGTTTTATCTTGTACTTCCCCAACACAACGTTGTAATGAGTTGATCTTCCTGGACAGTCCACAAGACAAGTTTTTCACTCTACCTTGGTAGATGTGATAAAAATAATTTACTGAATTTAATATACAGTAATATTTTGTTTTATGTAGGGTATGATTTATACTAAGAAATAACATTTATGACTCTCAAGGCAAATGAGGCAAGACATTTTGGTGTATGAGTTTTTACATAGCCATTTGTAATAAAGCAGTTGACTACATTTGATGATCAGAGCATCTGCCATTTTCAGTTTTATTGTAATAGATTGTTTTGGGTGAAACAAAAGGAAAATTTTGGAGTCAGGTAAACATGCACCAAATTCACATAATTTGGTGAGCCACAGCATTTCCTCCAGACAAATTAGTGAACTTCAGATGAGAAAGGATTATTTTTTTGAAATCCTTTATCTTTTATTTCTAACTCCTACCTTGTTGCTGATTGCTGCTGTTTATACTTAATTCAGTTTTCTTTGTCATAGATGCATGGCAAAGAAGAAATGCTTTACTCCAAGTGCTGTATACAAGCCTTTTGGAGAGCAAGCAGCAGGTGTGTTGAGTCTGTCGCAGTTCCAGACTTTGCAGGATGGAGATGGGGAGATTGCTGCACTGAGGGATCTTGGACTTACTGACAGGGAAATCCAACTCTGGCAAGAAAGAGAGTCTCTAGTTAAGGTGAGGTATGCTTGAAGGGTTTTACAAAACGTGGACAGGGTGAAATCATAATTTGCGATGTTTGCCCACAAGCAAGTTCATTGACCAAGCAAAGTTAAAGGATTTAATGTTTTTTTATTGATGTAATAATATTTTGTGACGGTATGTTCACCTGATGCTTAAGTACAGTTTTATATTGAAACTTTATGTGGATCATGTGCTTGCAAATTGCGGAAGTATCTGTGGTTGTGTACTTTTATTCTCAAGTACAGTTTTAACCAAAAAATAAAGCATCAATGCAACCTACAAGTGACATAAATGTTGTGACCACTCTGTTTTGAAATTACTTAACAATGATCCTCCCATTTTTCTTCATGATATGTTTGTTTGGATTATGTGTGCATGTAGCGCTTTGCTATTCTCAGTCTTTCATTTTTCATAAATGTTCTTGGAATGTGCCCAAGTGTGTTTTTCTCCCACTAATTTTACTTTGACCAATGTAAAACCCTCATCTGCAGCAAAGTGAAATCTGGCAGTCAGTGATTGATGGATTAGTGATAGAAACCCAGTCTCTTAAAGCCATTTTGTTTGCTTTAAGTTCTCAGGATTTGGAGCAGATCCAGCAGCAGTGCAGCAGAGACTCCGTGCCATTGAAGAAAAGATTGAGGAGCGCCAACGACTTTTGTCATTGCCCCAGAGATTCGCAGGAAGTAAACAATTGAATAGGAGAGAGATGGAGATTGAAAAAGCCATGTTTCAAGGAAGTGACCGACACACTTTTTTGAAAGCATTATATTACCAAGGTATATATTTTGGTCATTAAGTAGGTTTACATCTCCCTCTTTATACACAATCATTCTCTATGCAAGAGAAATGAACCAACCTGTTCCCAACTTTCTGTTGTACAAGAAGATAAGTAAGAATAGGCTGGTGTAAAATGCTTTTGATTATTTTTTTCTTGAAAAGAAAAGGAAGTAATTGGCTTGTGTGCTAATGTGGGGTTTACTATTCTGTAGAGCAGGGCAAAGGAGCAGTTGAGCCTTAAAGACCTGGTGTATTCATCTTTAATTGCAGAAAGAACTCAAGTCCCCTGCTTCAGTTCAGAGGTCAGAAAGCTGTGTGTTATTTAATATTCTTTGACTGTAGCCAGTTTTGTGGTCAAAACTTTTTTGTTCTATTTAAATACTTACAGACTTGTTCTGTGAACTTGTATGTTTCTATGTTATAATACTTATTGTTCTGTACCCTTCCAGAATATTTGTGACAAATAAATGGCAAATTCCCAGAGTAGTGGACACAGAAAATGGTACTGTATGACAATATGCCAGTCATCGTCTGGGTGCTGACGGTTAATTATGTTTTTTTTTGTAAGTCTCTTTCTCTCCCAATTTTAGTTCCTGAAATCTCCTCAACGTCACGCACCTTCCCCAACTGCAAGCATGGATTGGAGAACTACCCCCAGAGCTCTGCCAAAGTCACTACATAACTGATCAATGGATGTGCGCTGGACGAGCGCATGATGACATGACTTTTGATTTTTCCTTTTCCAGTTTCAAGTTCCAAGCAGCAGCATTGAGATTTGAAGTCTAACTTGGGGGAGTTGGGACTTAAATATATATCCTGCAGGAGAACCATACAGCCCCAAAGCTTTTGTTTACTTGTGTTTAATGTCCATGTACAACAAGCTGGCTATCTCAGTTCGGCCATCTAGTAGATGTGAGCAGAAGTGAGGTGGTACTTCTGTGAAAGGGAAAGCAAATTGGATTGAGTCAGTAACAAGTAAGACTCACAGTTGCTGATTCTAGAATGGCTTGGGTAGAGACTTTGGAACAGGCTGTCTGTCCTGCCCGTTCTCCTGATTAGGGAATGATGCGTGGCGTAGAGGACCTAATTAAATTAACAAAAATAGTTTGCAACGTGGTATTCAAGACACTGCCAAGTTGACTGGTTGGAAATATGGGGCAGATGATGCTATTTAGTATCAGTTTCCTCAGCCATAATCATTTTTTTTTCTCTCGCCACCAAATTGTTTTGCCAGTAATGGAATGCTGCTCACTCTAGTTTCCCTATCCATCTATGTGTGATCAATATTGATACAAAAGTTTCATTGGTTCAATATGTGGGTATAGAGCCAAACATCTATAGGAAAAAAATACTTTTGTTCATGGCTTGCCGAAACGTGTATCCAATGTTACAAAGAGTCCTTCAGAGTTCTTCTTTATGGTAGATTGCTCCAAACATTTATAACCTCTGAGCAGCTTTTGTTTTCAAATTAGATTTTAAATTCATTTAATTCTTCTCAAATTTGTTCATTCATGTTGAAAGTGGGAGAAATGAATTATGAGTATTGGCCAATATATGATCTTATTTTTAATAAATTTAACACATTAATGTGCAGTTACAAGTTATAATTTTATAATATCCTTATTGATATTGTATATTCCTTTCTTTCTTTTTCAATCTTTTTATTGATATTGTATATTCCAACTGTTAATTTCACTTGGATACAGTCTGGCAATTATAAACCTATTAGGCGATTTAACCTATGTGTCGTGGAGCAAAATTTCGAAAATTCAATTCTTTCTTGGTTTAAGTAGAAATTCGGTTTCAGTTGAAAGTCTGAGCCAAATGTGGCACCAAGTAGTTTCTAGTTTAATTTAGCATTCAGCTAGTGCTGTAATTTTATATTATAAATTGGGGTTCTCAAACATTGGAATGGACAAATTATGCGTCCATTACCTCAGTCATAGGATATACTTGGGTCAAGGAGAAAAAGATAGGGTAGCAGGGTTAAGGCACTGATCCATGTGTGCACTTTGACATGCTTATTTTATTATGCTTTTCCCCTTGTCATGCTGTGCCTAATATGCTTGTATTTATTCCACTTCAGATGAGCAATTTATAAAAGACCAGAGTGACCCAATCAACCAATTGGAAATGATGTTATTAAAATTCAAAAATGATTCTGCTGGAATGGAAGAAAATCCAAAAAACAGACCAGGATCTTCCACAGAAATACCTTCTACAGCAACTAGTGAAGGAGTTGGTTTTGGAGAAATGACTAGTCTGCTTCTACCACCACAAAGTGAGCTCAATGTCACCGACCAGTATGAAAATCAGAACACCAAGAGACTTTCTGTCAGCGTGCCTATCAGAACCCTACCCAGCACTGGCACCCAGTGTCCTCAAAAAATTATCCAGCAAGTGGAAACTGTTTCTGTAGAAGAGATCCGGAGGAACAAACTTTCTGAGGAGGAAATCAGAATGATTCCCAGATTTTCAAACTATAATCCTGGGCAACCAAGCAGGGTATGATATTTGTAATAAGTTGGAACAGCATTCTTGTTGATTTTACTCAAGGGAAAATGTCCATGTTCAAAAGTCTTTGATGTGAATTCCCTCCAAGAGGGGCACTATTGAAGTGCTTTACTAAGAGAATTCACTGAGAAGATGTGTGTGTTCTCTGTCCACTGGGTTTGTTATATCTTCAAAGAACTCTAAGTTTATCAAACAGGATTTTCCCTTCCTGAATCCATCCTCTACCTGATGGAACCATTTCTATCCAGATGTCTTGCTATTTCTTTCCTTAACAATAGCTTTAAGTATTTTCCTGACTACAGATGTTAAGCTAACTGGCCTATAGTTACCTGCCTTTTGCCTAAAGCGGTGGCCTGACACTTACTGCTTAGAGTCTAGAGAATTTCAGTAAATTATCACAAACACCTCTATGATAACTTTTGCCATATTTTACAGTACCCTGTAGTATCATTGACAGCTAACAAGAGCCAGCTTCACTATTCAGTGCATGGAAGCATTCCAAACCCCGTTATCTCTAGTCATAACCCAAATATTGGTGCTACAGAGAAACCATTACCTTATCAGTGAAACCTTACAGCATGTTACAGAAGGAACAGAAATGTTATTTAATTGATTGTTTTCTTGTTGGAATTAATGTCATTTGCAAACAGAGCTTCTTACACCAAGTATTCAAAATATATAGCACTTGGATGTCATCTGTGATTTGGTTGGATGAGAAGTTAATAAGGAAATTGTAGCTTGAATAACTGATCGTTAAATACGTTGGAAGTACTGTCTCCTGAGAGTGAAGTCCACTGAACATGACCTTTGAATTCCTTGTAAATTTTGATAGCTTTTGAACTTGTGTTTAACTGGCTTAGAAGACAATGGCAAAAACCTTTTTTATGACCACAGCATTGACATTTGCTGCAAATCTGTTTCTTTCGGCATTTTCTTGTGTAATACCACACACTACAGTTGCAACAAGCTGTGTTTGACCACTTGGAGACCTGCTGAGTGATGATGTCTGGGCCATTGGAAACTGCATTGATATGGCTCTATTTGACCAGGTTGGAATCGTGTTTCAGGTTGATCAAGCACTGATACTCTTGAGTGGCAGCTTGTAAAATCATATCAGGGTTTTGCACGTTTGCAAATTCTGCATCGTCAGGTGCCTAAAGTCCACAGATAAAAAACAGGCACTTGAACTGTGACTCAGTCACGTTACTCAGTTTGAACTTTTCACATTTGTGATTGATCACACCAGCATACGTGACAAAGTCATCAGCATAGTGAACACTGAAGAGATATGACTGCTCTCCGAAAAGCTTGTTAGCTGTCGAAGACAGTTTTGTCAAATGATAGGTCACACGGGTTCTTAGGCAGAATGAAGCTGAAATAATGCTCATGTTCAGCAGCACCCAGTTTTTGGAGCAAAGTGCGTGTCTTCCATGAGTCATCTTTACTGGTAAACCCCACTCAGAGTATATCTTTGTAATGTTTAAGTCATGATTCAAATGTAACTCCTGAAGTGGCATCAAACTAGAAGTTGGTAATGGACAGAACAACTGACTCACATGAGTTCTGTTCAGTGTTTGACACCGATATCGTCGGATTCAATGATAACTTGCAGGTCGAGGTTTTGATTAACTTCAGCTGAACCACCTCAAATTGAGCTTGTTGCTGTTGCAGGATTGTGTGCAAGTCTGCTCAAATTGTCATGTTGATATAATACAGCACCTCGTCGCCAATTTTTTTGGTCTGCACTTTCCTATAGTTACTGATGAGACCCAAAGCTGGAACTTGAAGTACTCCTTTATTCAGTAAATCCATGCAACTACAGATCTCAAAACTCAACTATAATCCCAAAGCACAATTAGTTAAATGGTTTACCCAAAGAACATTCAAGATGAACTACTAATTAGTGAAAGTTAGCCTGGGATTTGTTGTCAGCTGTTCAATAGGTGTTGGTTGTTTCAGCTTGCCGTAACACTCATCTCCTATCACATTTATAACATTTCTCTTTGTCATGTTAGATGTGTCCTCCACCATGAAAACTGACAAAATGGTAATTCAAAGCCTTGGCCATATCTGCAATACCCAGTATTCATGTTCAATTTAACTATCCTTTTCTACTTTATAAAATTGTAATATCTTTTACTGTCTTTTTAAATTTTATGCTAGTTTACTTTCATTATACATAATCCATTTCCTTATTGCTTGCTTGGTGGTTCTTTGTTACTTTTTCAAATTTTTCCCATTCTTTCAATTTCTCAGTACTTTGTGACTTTGGATGATCTTTTAGTTTATTATCTATCTTTATTTCCTTAGTTATCCAAGGTTGATTCTCCCCACTATTGCTGCTTTGTTTTTAATTGGAATATATTTTAGTTGAGTACTGTGAAAATGCTTGTATTCCCAGTCTACATTAGCCATCTACTCCCTCATCCTGTTGTAGTCCCCTTGTTTAGGTGTAATACACTGGTTATTGCCCTCCCATTGAAAAAAATAAACATACTGTGATTATTCTTTCCAAGAGGATCTCTAACTACAAGATCATTAATTTTATCCGTCTCTTTGCATAGGGCCAGATCTAAGATAGCATTTTCCCTTGTAGGGTTAGTAACATGCTGTTTGAGAAAGCCATCAAGACTACCTCACCAACTTTTTTTACCCAATGTATGTGCAAGTTAAAGTCCCCCATGACAATTGCATTAGCATTATTATATGTATCAGATATTTCTTGGTTTATTGCCAGTGCTCTTGTAATCCTATTTGTTTTTTTTTCTTTTACAGTTCCTAATCTCTACCCAGACAGATTCCACATTATGTTCCTTAGGTCTTATATCATCTTTCCCTAGTGTCCTGACCTCATCCGTAATTAAGAGCACTTCTTGCCTATCCTTCTGTATTACCTGATACCCTTGGAGATTTAATTCCAAATCATCTCCATACTGCAGTCATGTTTCTAATGACCACTAAATCATACCCTTTCATACTGATTTGTGCCACAAGCTCAAAGACCATGTTTTGAATACTATGGACATTCAGTTGAAGTGTCCTTTTAGAATCTAGCAATTTTTAATTTTTTTTGAGATTTCTGTACTCCACTCTTACCTCTTTTCTAACTTGCACTTTGGTCTCTGCATTGTTTCCCTCTGGCCTTCTGCATGGATTCCCATTCCCATATTAGTTTAAACCCTCCTCAAAAGCACGAGCAAAGAATCCCCCAGGTTATTGATCCTGTTCCTGCACAGGTGTCGAGAGTCTGATTTATACAGATTCCACTTCTGCCAGAACCAATTCAAATGGCCTACAAATCTGAAACACTCCCTGCTACACTACTACTCATTCATCCTGACTATTTTGCTAATCCTACTCTGATTAGCATGTGGCACAGGTAGTAATCCTGAGATTGACCTTTGAAGTCCTACTTTTTAAACTTAGTCTTGGCTCCCTAAATTTGGCTTGTAGGATCTCATCCCACGTTTTTACTATATTGTTGATACCTACAGTTGCAAGAAAGGGTTTTAACCATTTGCAATTTACCTGGCATCAGGAATGGTCTAAATTCCTCCACACCATTGTGCAAGTCTGATCAGCTGCTACAAGAAACATTTGTTGGAGGTATTGCCGTTAAAGTAGGTTCTACTAGTTATTAAATACAAGGGTTCACATACTTTTTCCAGACTGGACTGTGAATGATTAAGCAATGTATTCAATAAAGAGATGAAATGTACAATTGTTTGTGTGTTATTAGTTAAGGCAGATTGTGTTTGTCTATTAGATGATGATCAGACCACATTTTATGAGTAATTAATGCAAAAAACAGGTAATTTGCAAGGGGTTCACAAATTTTTTCTTGCAACTGTATATGCACCATGATAACTTCCTTTTAGAATGGCCCTGTAGCCACTCCAAGACATCCCTCACCCTTGCACTCAGGAGGTGACACACCAACCAGGAGTTCTGTTTATGATTGCAGACTTGGGCTGTGTGTTTTTTGTGACTATGTTCACTGCTATCATAATTATATGTGCTATGTATACCTTGTGCTTTTACTGTTGGTACTGTGTTTTGCATCTTGGCTCCAGAGGACCGCTGTCTTATTTGGCTGTGTTCATAGGTATTCACGTATGGTTGAATGACAATTGAGCTTGAAGCTCCCATCTATTCCCTTTAACAGGGTATCCCCTACCACTATAGCTCTGCCACTCTTTTTCTTACCCTCCTGTACAACAAAGCCATTCATGGTGCCATGATTTTGGCTACTGCTGCCTTCTCCCAATGAGCCATCACCTCCAATAGTACACAAAGCAGTATATTTTAGAGGGAGATTACTGAAAGATTGACCAACAGATAGAACAGTGGCAGGAAGGACTCCTTGCTGCCACTGTCCTGCCTGTTGGTCACCCTTTCACTATCTTTTCTTAGGCCCTAAACTGTCGTGTGACCAACTCACTAAACATATTGTCCACAACATTCTCAGTACCATGGATGCTTCAAAGTAAATCAGTGTGCAGTTCCAGTGTGGAGCTGCAGCTTAAACATAAGTATTTCTTGCACAAATAGTCATCAGACCCTCTGGCATTCTCCTTAAATTCCCACATGCAGAATTGAACTTGCCTGCCATGATTAAAAAGATTTGAAGGGAAAAATATAAGAACCTAATCTCACCTTACTTTGGTGTTGGCTTACTCTCCTTGCTGAAACTCTGTATTCTCCAAAGCTCACACAAAAAAAACAGCAGGACTTTGACAAGATAGCACCTCCTCTCAAAGTTGTTGTCCAGCATTAGCAAACATGCCTAGTGATATTTTTGTCATCCTTCTCACTTAAATAGTATTGCAAGCCTCTCAATTTAGTCATTATTGTCATGTAGGTTTGGGAAAAAAGTTAGAATTTTGATTGAGGAGGGGGAATAGTTGAAATATTGCATGCAATTTTTTCAAAAAACTACACTGAAAACAAAGTATATTTTTCTGCTAAACTTCAAAAATTCAGGTTTGTCATTGTGAATTATTTAGAAGATCATCAATATAATATCTGATTTAAACTGAAAACAACACAAACAAAAAAAAGTCTATAATCTCTGCTTTGACTATCGTTAACAACAGCCTTCATGAGCCTCTTGGGTGGGGATTTCCAACTGCTTACCATCCTCGCTGAAGAAATTTCTTAGTTGTGAATGATCCTTTATTTTGAGATTGTATCCTCATATACTAGACACCTAACCAGGGCAAGCATCAACTCTGCAACAACCCTTTCAGCTCTTTTAAGAGTGCAAAGTAAATATGAAAAGGGTTATTTGAAATTTTATTGCTTATCCTTTAGGGAAAGCAGTTCCAACTTTGTATAAACTTACTCAAATTTAAAACTACCCTCAAGCTTCCCCTAAATCCCAGGATTAATCTCTTCCATCTTATTTTCTTGTGTCTGTACTGCCTCTCAGTCTTCATATTTCTGAAGAAATGCCTGTTTTCCAGACCTTTCATATAAGCCTTTGTTTCATCTCCATGGCATGCTTGTTTACTTGTGTTTTGGTCACCAGGATTAAATATAATGTTTAAGCTGCAACTTGACTGGAAAACTTTTATGGCTTTAGTACATAAAATGGCCTCAGACTTAAATTTCATCTGTTTAGGAAACCAGAGCAAGTTCTTAAACTCATAGACACTGCATAAGACTGAGTGGCGTAAGAAATAAAAATTTGTAATTTGGGGTTGATAAAGGGTACACATTTCAGGTTGTGAGGGGGAAAAAAGTTGAGCTCAATTATCCAGAAATGTAATTTTGGCAGGATCTTTAAATGTTTTTGTTGCTCCTACCATTCTGGACTGTTACTTGATTTGATATAAATGATCAGTTTGATTAAGACAAAATATGTTTTCATAGCTAGTAATGTGAATTCAGTAAAATTGTTTATAGTTGTAACCCATCAGCTATGATGCTGTGCTGAAGTGCAATTTAAACTTGCAATTCACCATTTACTTCACTATTTCAATTATTTTCCTCTTCAGGTTCTGTACTTGAAAAATTTGAATCCAAAAGCCACATTGGAAGATTTGTTTTCCTTATTTGTTTCCTTCCAACAAAAGGATGGCCCTCAGCTCCTTTTCCGGTTACTGACAGGTCGAATGAAGGGACAAGCTTTCATTACCTTCCCAAGTATGTATATCTCTATACTAAAGAAACACTTTTTGAGGAATTATCACAACAATGCTCTGTTCAAACTTCAGAGTAAAATATATTTTATTTTATTGGATTGTAACAAAACAACATTTATTTTAAAATGAGCTGTTAGCAGTAACTAACTTGAGGGAATGAAAGCTCATTGATAGTTTTATTTTTCATCAGGACTATAAAGCAGGTAACTGGTAAATCATAAACCCAATGGAAAAAGTGAATCTGTTACTGGGGAAAAATACTAGGTGGTTTATGTGTGCAAGTATTGCTAATGGTAATGTCACTTCCACTTACAAATGTCATTTTCATTAGAACTGCTAAAATGCTGTTGCTATTAAGACATTTTGTTCTTTTTTATATTAAGTTTCCAGCACTAGATGCATTTTCTAAGTTGCAGATGCAGTAGGAGAGTTACCAGTTTTCTGTGCAAAGTCCCATCATGACTGAGTATACGAGAGCCATCATGGAATGGTCAAATGAGCAGGTTCGGCTTATTCTGTGCCTGTCTCTTGCATCTCATGGGTTCTGAATAGCATCTTTTGCACTGTTTACTTATTGACTCTGGCTGGAAATTTCATATATGTAAATGTAAAGATTTGGTCCAGTTGTCTGCTGGCATTTAACTGGCTTTTGCATTAATGAAGTTTTTATTTCAGCTGTCAGTTGAATATATCATGGTCAAAAATTCTAATGAGTTACTTAATAATTTTTTGTTGTGTCATTGCATTTTAGGTGTAGAGTTGGCAATGGAAGCCCTGAACCTGGTGAATGGTTACAATCTGATGGGCAAACCAATTATTATTGAGTATGGGCAGAATCGATCCCACCAGTGAACTGGACTCTCAGAGCTATGGTCAATGGAAGGAGCTTAAGCACAAATGTTATTCAGTGCAAATACATTACAAATTGGAAAGTGCCCCTGTGTGCCCCCTTCCCCCAAAGGAAACATCTATATAATTGGTTGGAATGCATGGACTTTCATTTGCACAAAGTATTTTCTTTAGAGGCATTGAAAAATATCTTCTGTTATCTGGATAGTAAAAATAATACATGCAAGGGTATGGTTTAACAAAATCATCTTTGGCCTTGCACTGGTACCTGATGTGGTACTGGAGGTTCCAGGTTTAATGCTTCATGGTTAAGGTTTCTCAGTTTGTTACATTTAGAGTATTACAGTTGAATGAACTTTTTCTTTAAGAGTTGAGTACACATCACGAGCTTATGCTGTTGCAGTTAAATGGTTCCAGTTAAGACTGCTCATAGTTGAAAGACCAAGCAATGTACATTTTCTTGAAGGAAAAATGTACTTTTGTGCAAGGGACCAGTGACAGCTATAAAGAGGAACTCTGGTTAAAGTTAGCTGCTTCAGGAAAAGAGGAAAGAAAACTGGGGCAGTATATATAAAAAAAACACACCTTTTGTTCAGGAAAACAAAAAACCTGTTCATTCTCACAGTCTTTAAATTGCATTTTCACACCTTTTTAATGAGTACTAACATTTTGTTTTTTAAAATTATGATTTTTTTTTAAAAAGTAATATTTTCTAAACAATAAATCGGGAAAAAATTGTTGTTGAAAGTAAGTCCCAATAAAATGGAAAAGCTTTGTATACAAATGGTTAGCTGTAAAGATCCTACAGAAAGCAGCCCCAGGAATATTAGTGCTTTTTGCAACCAGGTTACTTGTAGTTTTCAACTTTCTCAAACATTTTTCACCCAACCTGTATGTTGTGAGTTTATCCAGGAATCCAACTTCAGCTATTACTGTATCTCCGCCCTCCTAAGAAATCTTAACTGTAAACACAAAGTAGAACAAGTTCTGACTTATGCCCAACTTGTATACAATGATAATATCTTTTACATTACATGTGTGATTTTTGTAGACAGAAATCCAAGCCAAACAAGGCAAATATTTTTGGTTACATCGCTACATTAGCACTAATACTTGCTAAGGCAAAACCAGCTCACTTTTAGATATAATTTTAACTTATAATGTAATTGAGCCATGTCTGACATTGAGATAGTTATTTGATATTCTGCCTTGGGATCAAAATTAAATCAACAGATCTTGTTTTTCAGGTTACTATGTGCCTTTCGGTCAGTCAAAAACTGTGATCCTCTTTCTTCAACTTTAGTTACAGTTAAGGAATTGTGATACAAAGTATTTACATAAAAATACTTAAGTAATCTTTTCCTGAGATTTGTATTTATTGCCCATAAATCTCTGGAGACATATCTTTGATTCTTAAGGATTCTGTATTAATGGTATTGTTATTCAGGACTTCTGCAAAAAAGATTTTGCTGTAGTCATTTAAAATGATGTCATCGGTTGGACAATCTTTGTGGTTGTTGGGTCAAAATGAATGATTAAACTCCCAACCTCGCCTTCACCCCCAATTGGAGTTTGTATGTGAGTTATTTATGCAGGATACAAAACATAAATTGGAATTCTTAGAAGATAATGAACTAATACTTTGAAAGTCGCTGGAAACATTGTCTTCAGTTATTGGTCAGTTCTATTATTCAGAGCTAATTGCCACAAGACCATAAAATACATTAGTCAGATGTAGTAATGAATATGAATCCCAGGTTTTGGCATGTCTTAATCTCAGTAATGCTCTTGATGGAAAAGGTAATTTCCTCCCACCTGACATCCTTTCGTAAGGATAATTACAACAGTACAACTGTTTTAAAATACAGTAATTTACACTAAGTCTAGCAACTCCAAAATACTTGTTACTTTGCATTGAAGTTCTTGAGCTTTTCATTATTAGTAATGAGGCAGCACAGGAGTTTTGTCCTATTCAAATATTCCACTGATACACATTCAAACTGTCTTGTAAATTGTGGCAGGAGGTACGGCAAAAAAATAGGAGGGAAAAAGTAACATTCAATGTAAAAATTCCATAATGTAAGAATTGTATATATTGCATGGTAAATAAATTCATGGCTGTTATTTGACTTCAGAAATCAATTACAATTTCTAAAATCATTGTGCCATTTGATTGTAGATTCACCCTATGTCCTTTAGCTAATAGATACTTAATCACAAGTGTGAAATAATTAAAAAAATGTCTAAAATTAACCCTTTTCCACTATGCCATCTGTTCTTCCTCCTGAGATAAATAACTAGTTATTCTTTGAATCCTGTAAACAGTATTCCATTCAAAACCAGTTGTATTTCATAAGTGACATTCACGTGTATGGAAATCTTAAGACTTACCGAATAACAGATGATGATGTTGTACTTCTGGATCATATATATAGTCTACTGGCTGAGCTCAGTCTTGCCAGGGTTTTCAGTATTACACTGTGGAAATTATTACTCAGTTTTATACTATTTGTTACCACTGTTGGAATTGATGTTGATATTTGAAATGTTACAGATATTCATGCTATTAAATGTATTACAGCTTTGCCATTAGATGAAACTTCATTCCCTTCTTTGCTTTCTGTCTATTATCGACTCTGGGAGTGGAGATCACTGCTGTATTAAGCTACTTGGATCCAGGGCACAGAGAGCTAACAAGATTGGGCCCTTCACATTCCACCCACATACAGTAAGTGCAGGCATGGTGCATCTCTAATCAGTGGGTCAACTCATTGATTTGGATAAGAAACAATAAAATTAGTTCTGAACATTCTACAAATGCTAGTCTTTTAAGTGTAAGGGCAAGACTTTAGAATGGTGAGTTGTAATTTTAATAAAAATCCATGAGATTTAAAGTGGATGAAAATCAAAACTGCAAACACTGGAAATGTGAAATAACAAAAACTTAAGTGTTAAAACCGTCAGTAGTAAGCAGCATTTGTGAAAAGAAAAGCCTGAAACATTAACTTTTCACAGATAATGTCTGAACTGCTGTTTCCAGCATTTTGTCCCTCTTATTATTCTGTAGTAATGATTAGATTGGTCTATTCAACGAATATAAGTAACAGCCAAGTGATTCAAATTTTGAGAACAAAAAGTTGAGAAATAGAGCTCCAACAGTTAATTTTTCATTAAACATCAACCAGTGCATTTTACCTTCTACACTCAAGTTACCAAGTTTCAAATGACACTACTGCCACACAATTGTATTAACACAAACATGAATTAGAAGCAGGCAAAGGTCATTCGTTTCTGTGTCATTAGTTAAATGACAATAACTAATTTTACGTCTTATATTTTTCTTGCACGAACCCTATTTCCTCTGATTTGGTGTACATTTAAACGTCTATTCATACCTTGAATATACTGAATAACAAACTTCAAAGCCCTCTGGTACAGAATGACGAAGATTTATAAATATTGGGGTGAAGAAATTTTCTTTTATCATAAGCCTTCCTCGACAACGTCAACAACACTGCCCTCATCAATACATTTGTTTCTTTAAAGAGTTGAAATTGATCAGGTAGCGTTTTTTCCCCAATAAAGTCACGCTATTTTTGATTAATCCTACCCTCAGAATGTAGATTTAGTCTTGTCCCACAGCTCCCTAATCCCACTTCCTAACTGACGTTACCGGCTCACAATGACATGCTTTTCCTGAATAAAGCCCTCACATTTGCCGTCCTCCGAGTCATCTAGCTGTGGCCGTCGAAGGTTTGTAAAAGCCCATCCCCGCCCGTCGCCGTCGAGGACGAGGCCCTGCGGGCTGAGGGTCAGTGCACGAATGGCCATGTTGTGCGGCGCCTGCAGCCAATCAGCGGCGAGCTGCCCGCCCTCCCGCCCTCCGCGATGTACGGCGGTCGCCGCCGTTGACAACACTGCGCCCTCACCTGGGAAACGAAGGATCCTTGATCAAACATGGCGAGGTTAAGTGAGCATGGGATTCGCCTCAGTGCGGTAAGCTTTAAAATTCCGAAAACAAGCCGGGGAAATTCAGTACAGCCCTGCTGCAAAGCCGCCGAAATGATGCTGACAGTGTTTTATTTTGCTCTTCAGATGAGCCCTACCTACTTACACACAAACTCGACCAGCCACACCTGGCCTTTCAGCGCAATCGCCGAGCTCATAGGTAAGTGGCACAGACGCACGTCAGTCTTATTTCTTAATATGTCGTCGCGGGTCCCCGATACCGCAGGGCAACGTGGCCGGAGTTTATCATGCTTACATTTTACATTTAATTATTTAATTTGGTTCAAACTCTCAACTGCATTGACAACCAAACTTGCAAAGGGGCGCGTGATCAGCTCCTCGACTGACGGCTGCTCGGGCCAATCGGGTGGCGGAGCTGCATGTTTAGGGGTGGATTGGTGAAGGAAATTTCTGATGGATGTTAAGTTCAGCCGATTAACGAGCTGGCGGAGGGATGGGCGGGTAGTAGGCACTAAAATGTTTGATTAACATTGGTGGCAGCCAATGAAATTTAAACTAACCGCCAATCGCGCACGCGAGTGGATCTGATGCTGTGGAGCTCGAGCGGGACCAAGTGACAGTCTCCAATTGGTGAGGGAGGAAGGAGGGGATAAAGGTCAGCAGGTTCGGTTGAGCTCTGAGCGGATGATCTGCGGCGTTTAGCAGCAATTTGCGGGAGGGGGAAAAGGCCGCGGCCGGCGGCGGATGGATAATGGGAGTAATTGGCGTCTGTTTGGTTCTTTCCTGTCCATTGCCTGCCGTCTTGCCCCGTTATTAAATGTGTTTGTTGTTCTCACCCAATCACAGTGTGCAACGGAATCACAACAAACCCCGCGTGACAATGGGAGTGAGCCTAGGGCTTCCGGGTTCGGAGTTGCGTGTGAACATGCGGGCCAACATGATTGGGCAGATGCGGGCACGGTGTGATGCAAGGGTGGGCGGAACCAAGCAGGCGGGATTCCAAAGGAAAAATGTGCAAATTAGCGAAACTTTGAATTTAGGGTATATGTTAACTCTGTCCCTTTGCTACCTTTTAATCTGCCTAGCAGTCTCTTTAGCTGCTCTATTGGAACTTTGTGAAGAGAACAGTGGAGTGTAAAGTGCGGGTAGATTAGAGTACGACATTTGCATTTATTGGCTGAGACATGGAGTTGTAAGGTTATATTGTAAATATACAGCACGCGAATTAAGCCACGGCTGGGATTATCACGCACATAACATGTCTGAAGCATAACAGGGAAGTAAGTGTTATGGCGAATGACAGCCGGAAGTATCAGTCGAATTTAAAATAGGCGGGGCTTATAGGACAGTACAAGTTAAGGATAAGGAATCGGCTTTTGGAGCATTCTTTCTCGTTCGATAAGTTCATGGCTGTTCTGACTGTAACCACAGCTCTCAGATTCCTGCTCATGTCAGTTAACTTCCGTGCTTATCAGTTGCCTTTAAATATTCAAAAATGCTGCTTTCACCGCCCTTTCAGAAAAGATTCCAAAGCAAATGACGCTCGGAGGGGGAGGAACACTTTGCCTTAACCAAATCATCCATAACCTTTGAACTGTGATCCCCAGTTCTCCAAATCTATGCAATCTCGAAAACTATACCCTACTGAGATTCCTCAGGATCTTGGTGTTCAAATCAAGTTGTCTTGTCACTCCAGTGGAAGTCTTTGCTGAATAATCGTAGTGGGTGTCCTGTGATTATGATGTTAATATGAGTTTTCCAAAACCCTTTAATTTTGAATATGTTTATTGAATCCCTGTTTAACAATTTGATGTAGGATCTAATCCTGTACAGCATTCACAACTTCTCCAGTCTCTCTGTAATTGAAATGCCTGCGTAGCAAAATGCCCTTCAAAAATTTTTTATGTGAATGGCTAAATCTGTCTTCTCCTGTGCTCCTTTAAGATTGTACTTTGTTGATTAATGCAACTTTCATGTCATTTTAAGTCAACAACAATAAATCTGATTCTGATATTTACTCTTTTCAAGCTTGCACCCTGACTGTTAAGTTTCACGTTTATGTGTATTCAATTTTATTTGTCTATTTCATTTGCCTTGTTAGTCCTTTTTTTCCCTCATTGTTTTCTACATTTCCAAGTCTTTAGTTTTGGACCTGCAAACTTGAAAATGTTGTCTTTTTCATCAAACTGAGGTCACCTAGTCCAAAAAAGAGAAGTGCTGTGCCTGGGATATATCACCATTTGCATTCCTTCCAACTGATAATCAAACATTCTTCTCTTTCAGCAATGCAGCAGCTGCTGCTTTAATCCCACGGACTTCAATTTTCTAAACATCCTTTTATAAAAAGCCCATTGAAAGTTCATTTATTAAAGTGCTCCATTTTCATCAATCGTTATATACTTAGAATTTTTTTGAAGAAACAAGATTATCTAGGTTCATGCTCAATATCATTTATTAACATGTGGCAGTTTTGCTTTGGATAATGATCTCTTGAAGTTCGTGCACTAATTACTAGCCTCCAGTAAGAAAGTTTGTCACTTATTCACCACTTTTATTCTGAACTGGCCGTTAACACATGATCAAAGCATTTTTCATCCACTGTTGTGGATAATTGAAGTGCTGACTCTAACAAAACCAAGTAATGATAGCAACTCCATGACTGTATTTAGCCGAATGATCCACTATGACCACTGAAGTGGCATGTGGTCCTTATTAAAGTGCAATTTACAGAGGAAAAACAATGAAACAACCACTTAGCATAGCAGGGCCAGTTGGAGGAAATCACATGAAAGTAATACCAGGTTCATTTCAGGATGATGAATTGAAACAATGGATCTGTCTCTTATCCAGGTAGTAATATAGGGACAACTGAGAAAATCTATAATACTTAGTGAATGATCATGATTGCTATTTTGTTGTGAGCTGAACTATACTGGATCACAATCCATACTGATACAGATAAAAATTCACATGAATTTCAACATTTAGAGTCTGATTTTACCACTGTATTAAAAAAAAACTGAGGCTTAGGGACTTCTGTGTAAATAAAAAGTGTGCATTGATGAATAGGTGATTGTGGTAAACTATGTATCCCTGTCTGGACATGCTCCTCTGCTGACTGCTCCTATGGCTCCTCCCACAGACCCCTGTATAAAGGCGACTGGGGCACTGCTCCTCACTCAGTCTTCGAGATGTCGTGCTCCCTTTTCGCTGTTAGTAAAAGCCTATCGTTCACTTCCAGTCTCCTGGAGTTATTGATGGTGCATCAGTGACCCATGCTGTTGATGTTATAATTCATGAGAAATTACATTCTAATGCACTTAGCAAGTAGTGCCAAGACTAAGGAGATGTCTTCATAGTTGTGGTGGGATCAGAATAATATTTATTGTCATTGTTTTTTCTGGCAGCGGTATTGTACAAAAACAAAATAAACAGTGCAAAAAATAACAAAGTAGTGTCCAAAGGTTCATGGACACTTCAGAAATCTGAAGGATGGAGGGCAAGAAGCTGTTCCTAAATCATTGAGTGTGGTTTTTCAGGTTCCTGTATCTCCTCCCTGATCGTAGTAAGGAGAAGAGGACCTGTCGTGATGGTGAGGGTCCTTATGTGATAGATTCCACCTTCTTGAGGCACTGTCTCTTGAAGACATCCTCAATGGCAGGGTGGGTTATGTTCCTGAAGTAGAAGGGAATAGATGCAGTTGTCGTAGTGCATGCTGAAATAAGTGATATTGAAAGGATTACAATAAAGATTACTGCTAAAGGAGTGTGAGGAGCTCAGATTCAAATTTAAAAATAACTACATAGGAGAGTTGAATATGTGGTTCAGATATTGATGTATAGAAATGGTTTTCAATTCATGGAGCACTTGCATCAATATTCTGTTGGGAGAAGCTTCACTTGAATTAAACTAGGCTAATATCTTAAATCATGGATTAGAGATAAGATGCTGTGGAAAGCGTGAGAAAAATTTTGTATTGTGTAAAAACACAATTTTAAGCAACATGAGAATTCACTTAATTGATCTTTTCAGCAATTGGACTATTTTTTGCTGTCTCCGGCTTTTTCTAACATATTAAATCATTTAATTTCTTAAATAACTGACTTTTAGTTAAGGCAAATAGTGCAGGTTACTGCACATTAACAGCTCCTTACATTTTGCTGCATGTGCGAGATTAACTTTGATTCTCATAATACAATGAAGAATATGAAAAACTGATGTGTTTCTTCTGAAAGCCAATTTATCAACTGGAGGAATACTAAATATAGTAGAAAGTACACACTGAAAATGCTGGAAATATTGATGAGGTCAGGTAATTCCTGACATACCAGAAGTGGAGGGAAAACAGCTAAAATTTACCATGTTTTCTGTGTAATAATAAAGAGCTTTCTAGATTGTTGTATGCAGCATTGTAGCCCTTTATCTTTCTGAAGTAGTGCCCAAGGACACATCATCAGTGATCCTTATTAATGGGAACCTCTTTGTCCATAGTCTCAACATAAGTAAAATTGACATTTCTGAGAAAAAATACATCAAATAACTCTTAGAATAATTATTTTAGTGTTTAGTGAAGTCCCCTGAACTTCTTTTAAAAATCAATCACAAAAGTTGTTATTTTGATTTTTAATATAATAAAATATCTTAAGGTGGTTCATATCAGAATAATCAAATAAAGCTTGACACCAAGTCTCAACATGATACAAAGCTGGGTAACAAGAATTTTGATCAAAGATGTAGGTTTTGAGCAAAGTTTTGAATGAGGAAGGAGTTTAGTTGTAGAATTTTAGTGTGTATGTACTTGAGGTTTGCAATGGTGAAAAATTAAAGGATTGAAATTTAAAGATTAAACTAAGTATTATTTAAAGATTAATTTAAGTATTAACTTTTAAGGATTAAATTCAAGGCAAGTATTATTGGAGGAAAGATTTTGGGGATTTGGAGACAAATGAGGACAGGTGAAGCTATGGAGAGAGATATAAAGGAGGGTGAGGATTTTAACAGAAAGCTATTATTTAACAGGATCTTATGCTAGTCAGCAAACACGTAGAACCATAGAACATACAGCACAGTACAGGCCCTTCAGCCCTCCATGTTGTGCCAACCCATATAATCCTTTAAAAAAGTACTAAACCCACACTACCCCATAACCCTCCATTTTTCTTTCATCCATGTGCCTGTCGAAGAGACTCTTAAATACCCCTAATGTTTTAGCCTCCACCACCATCCCTGGCAGGTCATTCCAGGCACTCGCAACCCTCTATGTAAAAAAATCTTACCCCTGGTGTCTCCCCTAAACTTCCCTCCCTTAATTTTGTACATATGCCCTCTGGTATTTGCTGTTGGTACCCTGGGAAACAGGTACTGATTATCCACCCTATCTATCCCTCTCACAATCTTGTAGACCTCTGTCAAGTCCCCTCTCATTCTTCTACACTCCAAAGGGAAAAGTCCCAGCTCTGCTAACCTTGCTTCATATGACTTGTTCTCCAAACCAGGCAACATCCTGGTAAATCGCCTCTGCACCCTCTCCATAGCTTCCACATCCTTCCTATAATGAGGTGACCAGAATTGAACACAATACTCTGTGCGGTCTCACCAGAGATTTGTAGAATTGCAACATGACCATACAAATTTCCTAATTTGTATCGTGTAATGATACAAATTAGGAAAATGACAGCAGAGTTTCCTATAAACTCAGGTTCACAGAAGTAAGGTAGGGAGGCAGAAAGGAGTGAGTTGGATAGGGATTCCATATATAGAACTGACATATATCATGAAATTTGTTGTTCTGCGGCAGTAAATTGCAGTACATAATAACTAAACTAAATTATAGTAAGTATATGTGTATCTACCGTAGATGTTGAATTATAAGCCGCTACTTTTTTCCCACATTTTGAACAGCTTTGAACACTGCGGCCTTTACTACGGTGCGGCTAATGCATGGTTTTTTTTCATGCCGCCAAAAACATTTTGCCTCGTAACAGTAGACCAATAAAATTGATGAGTAGTTCACAGAGGTCCAATGAAATTGTACGATAAATCAAGCGCACTTTCACAATTAAATTATTGTAAATCAGTCATTTGTACTCACCCTCATCAACATGGAAAACACTCGAAGAAAAGCATTGTGCTGCCTTTATGGCAGTTATTTAGTTTATAATATTTTCGCTTAGTAATTCATTTGTTAGTATTTTCTAGTTAAAGTTAGAAGTGTTTTAACTATATTTGTTTTCTGTACTACATCCCGGGATGCTATGACATCACATCCGGTTTCGCCGCGTCTTGTGGGAAATACCGGTTTGCGATAAACGGGAAGGTGGGGGGCGAGCGGCATTGGATCTGAGCGAACGCTGCTTTTAAGTTAAAGGCGATCAATAACTTTTCCTGGTAGGCTGCAGTATATATATTTTTTACCAGTCGTTAGGAGATATTGGAATGTTGTTCAGTAAAAAAGTATACGCAACGTAATTTGTGTTACCGATACGTATGTATATTTAAAAGTAGCCGCGTTACAGGCACGGTTCGAAAAAAAGCATTTGCAATATGTATTTGTTTATGTTACCATATGGATTTAATTAAAAGTTAAAAAATCCTCACGTGTAATATCTTTCTGTGTAAATATCTCATATTACAACGTGGGACACCTGCGGCCGAAAATCCGGTGCGGCCTGTACAAGTACAAAATTGATTTTCTTTCTAAAATTAGAGCCAGCGGCTTTTAATCAGGTGCGCTCTGTAGTGCGAAATCTACGGTATATACTTTCAAAATAATATGTTAACTTAAGTACCGTAGATTCCGGACTACAGAGCGCACCTGATTAAAAGCCGCAGGCTCTAATTTTAGAAATAAAATCAATTTTTTAATTGTAAAGGCCGCACCGGATTTTAGGCCGCACCGCTACTTTTAAATATACATACGTATCGGTAACACAAATTACGTTGCATATACTTTTTTACTGAACAGCACGAACAACATTCCAATATCTCCTAGCGACTGGTAAAAATATATATACTGCAGCCTACCAGGAAAAGTTATTGATCGACTTTAACTTAAAAGCAGCGTTTTCGATCGGGTCTGACGCGCTTGCGCAATGCGATCGGGTCTAATCGGGTCTGACGCGCTTGCGCAATGCGATCGGGTCTAATCGGGTCTGACGCGCTTGCGCAATGCGATCGGGTCTAATCGGGTCTGACGCGCTTGCGCATTGCGATCGGGTCTAATCGGGTCTGACGCGCTTGCGCAATGCGATCGGGTCTAATCGGGTCTGACGCGCTTGCGCATTGCGATCGGGTCTAATCGGGTCTGACGCGCTTGCGCAATGCGATCGGGTCTGACGCGCTTGCGCAATGCGATCGGGTCTAATCGGGTCTGACGCGCTCGGGTCTTGCTTTTCTTCGAGTATTTTCCATGTTGATGAGGGTGAGTACAAATGACTGATTTACAATAATTTAATTGTGAAAGTGCGCTTGATTTATCGTACAATTTCATTGGACCTCTGTGAACTACTCATCAATTTTATTGGTCTACTGTTACGAGGCAAAATGTTTACGAGGCGGCATGAAAAAAAAACCATGTATTAGCCGCTCTGGATTATAGGCCGCAGAGTTCAAAGCTGTTCAAAATGTGGGGAAAAAGTAGCGGCTTATAATCCGGAATCTACGGTAAATAGTGCAGAAAGAGAAAGAAAAGTAGCAAGGTAGTGTTCATGAGTTCAGTGTCCATTCAGAATTCTAATGGCTGGCAGGAAGAAGCTATTCCTGAATCATTGATTGTGTGTATTCGGGCTCCATCACTCCTAATCCATTTCATTAGGAGTTTGAAGAAATTTGGTTTGCCACCTAAAATACTTGAAAACTTACATAGATGTACCATGGAGAGCATTCTGACAGGCTGCATCACTTGTCTGGTATGGGGGCGGCTTCTGCACAAGACCAAAAGAAGCTACAGAAAGCCTCCACAGTATCCAAGGCATCTTCAAGGAGCGGTGCCTCAGAAAGGCGGTGTCCGTTATTAAGGACCCCCATCTTCCAGGGTATGCCCTCTTCTCATTGTTACCGTGAGGAAGGAGATACAGAAACCTAAAGGCACACACTCAGCAATTCAGGAACAGTTTCTTCTCCTCTACCATACGATTCCTAAATAGACATTGAACCCATGAACACTACCTCACTTTTTAAAATACATATTGCTGTTTTTGGACTATTTTGAATCTATTTAATATATGTATATACTTATTATAATGGATTTATTTATTTATTTTCTTTCTATTTTATTATGGGTTGCATTGAACTGCTGCCGCTAAGCTAACAAATTTCACAATGCATGCCAGCGATAATAACCCTGATTGATTTCTGTACCTCCCTCTTGATGTATCTATCTGAAGAAGGCATATCCTGGGTGATGGGAGTCCTAAATGATGGATGCCAGCTTTTTGAGGCATTGCTTCTTGAAGATGTCGTGGATGCTGAGGATGCTATTCCTCCTTATGGAGCTGACTGAGTTTTCAACTCTGCAGTTTATTTTGAATCTATGTAGAGCTTTCCCCCCCCCCCCCCCAAACTAGATGGTGACACAACCAGCTAGAATGTATTAGTAGTAGTATTGTCCAATATTAAACTTCGGTTAGGCTGCATTTCTGGCTGCCCAAGACAAAAAAGGTTGTGGAGACTTTGGGGAGAATTCAGAAGTGTTTTACCAGGATGCTGTCTGGATTAGGGGGTATTAGCTATAAGGAAAAGTTGGACAACTTGATTATTTCCTCTAGAGCATCAGAAGCTGAGGGGAGAATTAATAGAAGTTTGTAAAATTATAAGATGTATTATGAGAGTAGACAATCATAATCTTTTTCCCAGGGTAGATATGTCAAATACTAGTGTCCATAGCTTTAAGGTAAGGGTGGGAGGGGATGTGAAGAGTTTAAAGGAGATGTGGATGGCAATTTTTTTTACACAGAAAATGGCAAGTGCCTGGACGACATTGCCTAAGCTGATAGTGGAAAAAGCTACACTCATGGCGATCATGAGGCACATCAGTGTGCAGGGAATCAAGGGATGTGGCTCATGGACTTGTGCAAACAGAAGGTATATGTTTAATTAAAAGTTGGTGGAGACATGCTACATTTCTTTAGCCTCCTGAGGAAGTGAAGATGTTGGCGAGCTTTCTAGGCCATGGCATCTATGTGGTTGGCCCAAGACAGGCTATTGGTAACATTCACTCTCAACCTCAATACAATTGATATAGGCAGGAGCATGTACATTGACCCCCTTCTTGAATCAATGGTCAGTTATTTAGTATTGCTGACACTGAGGGAAAGTTTGTTGTCATGACACCATGTTACTAAGTTCTCTATTTCCTTCTTGTACTTCCTGTACTTAGACTCATCGTTATTTTAAATATCGTCCACTACAGTGGTATCTGCAGACTTGTAGCAGAGTAAGAGCAGAAACTGTTCATATAGTCATGAGTGCACAGGGAGTAGAGCAGGGGGTTAAGTATGCAACCTTGTGAAGCACCAGTGTTTAGAATAATCATGGCAAAGGTAATTATCAACTCCCAGGGTTTCAAGGTTGATGATGAGTTTGCTGGAATTATAGTGTTGAATGCAGAGCTGTAGTCAATAAACAATAGTTTGACTAAGTAGTCTTACTGCCCAGATGCTCCAGAGATCACTGTAGGGTCAGGGAGATGGCATCTGCTGTAGACCTGTTTGGATGGTATATGAATTGCAGTGGGTTGAGATTGTATGGAAGGCTGGAGTTACTGAATGTTGTGACCAGTCTCGCAATGCACTTCATGATGCTGGCTGTCAGAGCTAGTGAGCTAGTGTGTGTGGGGGGTGGGGGGTGTAGTTGTTACAACTAGAAACATCCCATCTGGCCTCTGGGGTATATTTCTATTCACTTATTTCTTAATTACTTTGAATTTTATTTGTGACCATATTAGGAACTCTGGGTACCATCATAATGCCAGAAATCTGATTTAGAGGTTTAGACAAGGGTTTTTGGGAATGATTTGGAAGGCAGAATTATGTTCCTGAATTTAAGGGAGCAAGGGGAAATTGAACTTGTATTTACAAAGTTCATGAGTTTTGTTCTTGTTGTGAACATCAATGAAGATTGGAAAGGGCACAGTATCTGAGCTCAGAAACTCAATAATATCAACTAATTAGGGTGCTAGGTTGGCAAAATTTGTGTTTAGCAAATTTAAGGAAGCAAGCATGGTGTCTATTTGGCCAAACAATCTACTGATCATGAGGGAAATTTTGTTGAATGCAGGACCAAAGACTAGATGGTTGAGATTTTGAATGTGCAGTTCCAGTGAATTGGGAGAGAGCTTCTGCCTGAAGCAGATATGGGGAAAAAATGGTATCAGACAAGATGAAAGTGAGATGTTGCCAAGCCAAGTGAGACGTGATCGGGGATGTTTTTATTCTCTTTTTCTTTTAAAATGCATATAATTGAATTAACATTCATATACATGGAGAGTAAAAATTTTTTATGTTATGTCTCCATCTAAATGTGCAATTTATAGTAATGTATAATAAGTGGTATATATAACAGAATAGAAACAGAAATACAGTTGTGTCAGCCTGAATTAATCAGTCTGATGGCCTGATGGAAGAAGCTGTCTCAGAGCCTGTTGGCCCTTACTTTTTTGCTGCGTTACCATTTCCCAGATGGTAGCAGCTGGAACAGTATGTGGTTGGGGTGACTTGGGTCCCCAGTGATCCTTCGGGCCCTATTTACACACCTGTCTTTGTAAATGTTCTGAATAGTGGGAAGCTCACGTATACAGATGTGCTGGGCTGTCTGCACCACTCTGTAGAGCCAGTCACAGACATCCCACCCTGCAAAAACTCATTTCAGGGAGGTAGCGCCATCAATTTGTGGGAGACTCCTGAGAGAGGTGGGATGTCTGCAATAGAGTGGCTCCTTAGCAGCTAGCCAGCTAGTTTAAATAATGTTAGCTATGCTAATGAACGAATAATGCCTGTTAAACTCACCTCTCCTGCTCCCCCGCTCCCTCGCTTTTACTCTCCCAAAAATCGATTTCCAGGATATTGTATATCATTTGCGGGTGTTAGGGAGCCACTGTCAATTTGCGGGAGACTCCCGGAACTTCTGGGAGAGGTGGGATGTCTGCAGTCAGGATACTCTCAATTGTGCCCCTATAATTGGAGTATAGTGGCAAATTTTCTGATAACCAAGTAATTGCAAATGCTGGAGTTCTCAAATAAAACCAGAAAATCCACGAAACACTGGCCCTCAATTTTTCAGGTCATTAAAATTCAGGTTGCTTTTCATTTAGTGGCATGATTAAAAGTTAAAGACACAATTAACAACGTGTAACTGCTATTTCTTGGGCTCATACAAAACATGATAACCTCAGTGTTCTTTCAGCCAATTTCTTACTCTGCTTACACTTTTACACAGTTATCTCTGATTCTTTTTCTAGATCTTTCTGTTTGCATCTCAAGAAGTAGGTTAGCAATAAACATCCGTTACAAGCCCACTGTTCCTACATCTTTCTCAGCTTCCTCCTCCCCCCATCCCTCTTGTACAGATAAATTTTCATTCTCCCAGTTTCTGCATCTGGATTGTACTTGCTCTGATGATGAAACTTTCCAGATGGGTGTTTCTGAAATGTTTTTCTTTCTGAACTGAGATTTCCACTTTATCATAGTTGACAGTCCTTAGCCGCAACTCATCTGTTTCTCCCACCTCTGCTTTCATCGCTCTCCACCTGGACAGATTAAGAATAGATGGTGCCGAAGTGTGGCAACTATTTACAAGCTGCTCTCAGTTAATCTTTTAATTATGTCTATTATAATTGTTCTACTCTTAAATTGGTAAATCGATCTACTGTAAGTTTGGAATTATCAGTCTCAACGGCTTGCAATATAATTTTATGGTTCTTGCTTCCTTGCCATTAGCCTTGATTCTTCTTATTATTATATTATTTTTTTCTCTCTCTCTGCTAGATTATGTATTGTATCGAACTGCGGCTGCTAAGTTAACAAATTTTGCCTCACATGCTGGTGATAATAAACCTGTTTCTGATATTTAATGAATCGTCTTTTGCAAGTTTTAACAAGATTTTACTATAAGACATATTTTACTTTCCTTTCCCCTTTCTGCTTTCCAAAGGGACAGTTCAAACCAGTAATCTCTTGTTCATTCTTTCTTTTCATTCCGTTTTTAACAAAGGTTCTTCAACATGAACATTTATCGTAGATTCCGTACTATAGAGCGCACCTGATTAAAAGCCGCAGGCTCTAATTTTAGAAAGAAAATCAATTTTGTACTTGTACAAGCCGCACCGGATTTTAAGCCGCAGGTGTCCCACGTTGTAATATGAGATATTTACACAGAAAGATATTACACGTGAGGATTTTTTAACTTTTAATTAAATCCGTATGGTAACATAAACAAAATACATATTGCAAATGCTTTTTTTCGAACCGTGCCTGTAACACGGCTACTTTTAAATATACATATGTATCGGTAACACACAAATTACGTTGCGTATACTTTTTTACTGAACAGTGCACGAACAACATTCCAATATCTCCTAACGACTGGTAAAAAATATATATATACTGCAGCCTACCAGGAAAAGTTATTGATCGCCTTTAACTTAAAAGCAGCGTTCTCGCGCGGGTCTAATGCCACTCGCCCCCACCTTCCCGTTTATCGCAATCCGGTATTTCCCACAAGACGCGGCGAAACCGGATGTGATGTCATAGCATCCCGGGATGTAGTACAGAAAACAAATATAGTTAAAACACTTCTAACTTTAACTAGAAAATACTAACAAATGAATTACTAAGCGAAAATATTTTAAACTAAATAACTGCCATAAAGGCAGCACAATGCTTTTCTTCGAGTGTTTTCCATGTTGATGAGGGTGAGTACAAATGACTGATTTACAATAATTTAATTGTGAAGTGCGCTTGATTTATCGTACAATTTCATTGGACCTCTGTGAACTACTCATCAATTTTATTGGTCTACTGTTACGAGGCAAAATGTTTTTGGCGGCATGAAAAAAAACCATGCATTAGCCGCACCGTAGTAAAAGCCGCAGTGTTCAAAGCTGTTCAAAGCGTGGGGAAAAAGTAGCGGCTTATAATCCGGCATCTACGGTAACTCTGATTATCTTTCCTGAGATGCTGCATGACCTGTTAAATATTTCCAGCATTTCTTTTTATTACATTTAACACTGTTTTCCCTTTGATTCAATGGTGAAAATTTAGACTTGATGGGCTGAAGGTAAGCAACTGAGGAAAAGAAACAAATTTGTGAAAGGGAATTAAAGCCTACATTCCCATTCATAATTAGTTCTCATTTTTAAAAAAATCCATTGGTTAAACATAGGACTCAGAATGTCGATTCAGCCTCTTGAACCTACCTTTAACTTAGATCATAGTTAGTTGTGCCACATTACTTTTTTTTCTTTTACTTAATATCTGTATTTTAAAGAAATCGGTTGATTTTGGTCCTAAAATCTCCAATTGGCTCAGCATTCACACCTTTTTGTTTGGATCCTGGACTTTACTATCTTTATGTGAAAGTACTGCACCTCTTCCATTTGCTTCCATGTAACCAAGCCTATCTCCCCTTATTCTTGATTCAACCATGACTTTGTAGAAGTCATAGAAAAATACAGTTTGGAAACAGGCCTTTTGGCCCATCTAATCCATGTTGAACCATTTAAACTGCCTATACCTTCATATCCTTGCCATCTATGTCTGTATCCAAACTTCTCTTAAATATTGAAATCGAGCTTGCATGCCGCACTTGCACAATGCTCTGAGTGAAGGAGTTTCCCTTCATGTACCCCTTAAACTTTACAACTTTCATCCTTAACCCTTGACCTCTAGTTATAGTCCCACCCAACTGCAGTTGTCTGCTTGCATTTACCTTATCTATTTAATAGATGAATATTATTTATAATATATAATTTTGTATTATTGTATAATTTTATAATTTTGTATACTCCAGTAAAATCTCCTCTCAGTCTTCTACATTCCAAGAAATAAAGTCCTAATCTATTCAGACTTTCCTTATAATTCAAGTCCTCCAGACCCAATAACATCCTTGCAAATTTCTCTGTACCCTTGCAACCTTATTTACATCTTTACTGCAGGTATGACCAGAACTGCACATAATACTCTAAATTAGGTCCCACTAATGTCTAATACAACTTCAAAATAACATCCCATCCCCTGTACTCTGGTTATGAAGGCCAATGTGCCAAATGCTTTCTTTTTGACTATATCAACCTGTGACGGCACTTTCAATGAATTATAGACCTATATTTCCAGTTCCCTTTGTTATACTGCACTCCTCAGTGCCCTACTATTCACTCTGTAAGACCTACCCTGGTTGGTCCTAACAAAGTGCGACACTTTGCATCTGTCTGTTTTAAATTCCATTTGCCATTTTTTGGCCATTTTTCCAGCTGGTCCAGATCCTGCTGCAAGCTCTGATAGTCCTCCTCGCTGTCCACTATACTCCCAACCTTGGTGTTATCCACATATTTGCTGATCCAGTTAACCACATTATCATCCAGATGACAAACACCAATGGACCATTGGTCACAGGCCTCCATTCTAAGAAGCAGCTATCTACTCCACTCTCTGGCTTCTCCTACAAAGCCAATATCTAATCCAATTTACTATCTCATCTTGAGTGCCGAGTGAGTGAATCTTCTTGACCAACTTCCCGTGCAGTCTTGTCATATGCTGTGCTAAAATCTATGTAAACAACATCGACTGCCTTGCCTTCATCAACTTCCCTGTTAACTTCTTCGAAAAACTCTTAAGATTGGTTAGACACAACCTACTATGCTGACTATCACTAATCAGTCCATGTCTGACCAAATACCCATTTTTCCAATCCTTAGAATACCTTGCAATAACATTCTCACTAATGATGTCGGGCTCACCGGCTGATAATTTCCTGGTTTATTTTTTAGAGCTTGTGGCGACCCACTTTCTGCGCAGGCGAACCAGCTCACAAATAGCCAGCACGCGGGGGGAGACTTTGGTAATGCACCCCTGATGTCATTTTCGCCCGGAGAGGGCGGGTGCTGGGGATTAAATGCCAGCGCCGCGAAGTTTGAATAAACTAGTCTCGAAACGACTTACTGATTGTGTGTCGTTATTTCAGTGCTGTGTGTAGCACATCGCTACATTGGTGACCCTGACGGTCCAAACAGGATTTGGACCAAAGATGACTGACTCTTCATTTGTTCACGCAGTTTCGCTAAAACTGCCGACTTTCTGGACGCTGCGACCACGCGTGTGGTTTAGCCAAGCAGAAGCCCAGTTCCAGATTCGGCAGATATCTTCTGATTCCACGTGTTACTATCACGTGGTGAACGCCCTTGACCAGCAGGTTGCGGATTTCATACAGTTGCCCCTGGAAGAAGGCAAATATGAAGCATTCAAAGCGCTGCTCATTGGGACCTTTGGCCTCTCACGGCGTGAGTGGGGTGCCCGCCTGCTTCAACTGGATGGTTTGGGAGACAGACTGCTGTCAGCATCGATGAACGAGATGCTGGCCCTGGCTGATGGACACAAGCCCTGCCTCATGTTTGAGCAAGCATTCCTAGAGCAACTGCCTGGGGACATACATCTGCTGCTGGCCGACGCAGATTTCAGCGACCCCCGGAAGGTGGCGGCCCGGGCAGACGTGCTATGGAAAGCCAAGAGGGAGAGCGTGGCGTCCATAGGTCAGATTACCAGGCCACGCGCCCAACAGTGGACCAGACCAGGCCCGGCAGGGGGGGCACACACAGCACAGAGGCAGGAGTGAGGAGGCCAGTGAACAGTGGTATTTCTACCACCAGCGGTGGGGCACAAAAGCCCGCCTTTGTCACCCGCCCTGCAAGGTCCAGGGCCAGCTGCTGCTAATGACTGGCGGCTGGCCACCAGCACAGCCTTTTGTACGTCCGGCACAAACAGTCGGGATGCCGCTTCTTGGTTGACACCGGAGTGGAAATCAGCATCTTGCCCCTGACGGGGTACAACACCCGCAACAGGAAGCCAGGACCCACCCTGAGGGCCGCAAGCGGCAGCACAATACGGACCTACGGCACCCGCACAGTGCAGCTGCAGTTCGGCGCCAGCCGGTTCACGTGGGACTTCACACTGGCCGCCGTGGCCCAACCACTCCTGGGGGCGGACTTCTTGCGAGCTCACAGCCTGCTGGTCGACTTGCAAGGGAAAAGACTGGTACATGCTGAGACTTTCCAGACGTTCTCCCTGGGTGAAGCCAAGTTGCCGGCCCCACACCTGGACTCCATCACGCTGTCGGACAACAAATTCACCAGAATCCTGGCGGACTTTACATCGATTCTGGCACCGCAGTTCACGGCAGCCATGCCCAGACATGGGGTTCAGCACCACATCCCGACCAAGGGACCACCCCTCCACGCCCGCGCACGAAGGTTCCCCTCGGAAAAGCTCCGCCTGGCGAAGGAGGAGTTCAAGAGGATGGAGGAATTGGGGATCGTACGGAGGTCCGACAGCCCATGGGCCTCCCCCCTGCACATGGTGCCCAAAGCAGCCGGGGGTTGGAGAACATGCGGCGACAACCGCAGACTGAACGAGGCTACAATTCCAGACCGCTACCCCGTGCCGCACATACAGGACTTTGCAGCAAACCTGCACGGGGCAAGAATATTTTCCAAAGTAGACCTCGTCCGGGGATACCATCAAATTCCGGTGCACCCTGATGACATCCCCAAAACAGCACTCATCACCCTGTTCACCCTGTTCGAGCTCCTCCAAATGCCGCTTGGCCTGAAGAATGCCGCACAGACGTTCCAGCGGCTATTGGATGCGGTGGGACACTAACTGGACTTTGCATTCATCTATTTGGACGACATCCTTATAGTCAGCAGTAGTCGTCAGGAGCACCTATCCCACCTCCGCCAGCTCTACTCCCACCTAAGTGATTTCGGCCTCACGATCAACCCGGCCAAATGCCAGTTTGGTCTCGATACCATCGACTTCCTGGGCCACAGGATTACCAAAGACAGGGCAACACCTCTGCCCGCCAAGGTAGACGCGATCCGCCACTTTGCCCGGCCCAACACGGTCAAAGGCCTACAGGAGTTCGTTGGTATGGTGAACATCTACCACCGTTTCCTCCCCTCAGCAGCCCGTATCATGCGCCCTTTGTACACCCTGATGTTGGGTAAAGGCAAGGACATTACTTGGGACGAGGAGGCCACGGCCATCGAGGGGCACTGGCAACTCTTGGCGTTCTTCAGCAAGCACCTACGACCACCCAAACTCAAGTACAGTGTTTTCGACTGGGAGCTGTTGGCACTGTATCTGGCAATCCGGCATTTCAGGTACTTCTTAGAAGGCAGGCCATTCAGCGCGTTCACGGACCACAAACTGTTGACCTTCGCGTTCACGAAGGTGTCCGATCCCTGGTCGGCTCACCAGCAGCGACATCTGTCCTACATCTCCGAGTACACGACGGACATCCAGCATCTCTCGGGAAAGGACAACGTCGTGGCGGATGCACTCTCCAGACCAGCTGTCCAGGCCCTGTCCCTGGGGGTGGACTATGCAGCACTGGTGGAGGCGCAGCAGGCAGACAACGAGATGCCCAGCTACAGGACCGCAGTCTTGGGTTTGCAGTTGCAGGACTTTCTCGTAGGCCCAGGTGAGAGGGCCCTCCTGTGCGACGTGGCTACCGGCCAACCTCACCCCATCATCCCGGCAGCCTGGAGGCGGCGAGTTTTCGACTCCATACACGGTTTGGCGCACCCATCTATCAGGACAACTGTCCGGCTGGTCTCCAGCAAGTTCGTGTGGCACGGACTTCGCAAGCAGGTCAGTGAATGGGCCAGAACGTGCGCGCAGTGCCAAACAGCCAAGGTGCAGCGGCACACTAAAGCCCTGTCGCAGCAGTTTGAACCCACCCACTGGAGGTTCAGCCACATTCATGTGGATATCGTGGGCCCCCTACCAGTGTCCCGAGGAGCGCGGTACCTCCTAACTATGGTAGACCGGTTCACGAGGTGGGCAGAGGCGGTCCCGCTCACCAACATATCTGCCGTTTCCTGCGCCCGAGCACTAATTGCAACCTGGGTAGCACGCTTCGGGGTACTGGCCCACATTACCTCCGACAGAGGCACCTAGTTCACCTCCAGCCTGTGGTCGGCTGTGGCCAGCCTGTTGGAAACGCAGCTACACCACACTACTGCCTACCACCCACAGTCGAACGGACTGGTGGAACGCTTCCACCGTCACTTGAAGTCGGCTCTCATGGCCCGCCTGAGAGGACCTAACTGGGTGGACGAGCTTCCCTGGGTCCTGCTTGGAATTCGCACAGCGCCCAAAGAGTATCTGCATGCCTTGTCAGCCGAGTTGGTGTACGGCGCACCCCTGGCCGTCCCAGGAGAGTTCATACCAGCCCCAAGGGAGCAAGAGGAGGAACCCACAGCAGTCCTGGACAGACTACGCAAAAGGCTCGGCAACTTGGCCCCCGTACCAACTTCACAGCACGGACTGACCCCGACCCCTGTACCCAAAGACCTGCAGAACTGTAAGTTTGTGTTTGTACGAAGGGGCGGACACTGGGCACCGCTACAGCGGCCGTACGAGGGGCCGTTCAAGGTGATCAACAACAACGGGTCCACGTATGTTCTGGACATTGGGGGGAAAGAGGAGGTTTTCATGGTGGACCGACTCAAACCAGCCCATGTGGACTTGGTGCAGCCGGTTGAGGTTCAGGCACCGCGGTGCAGAGGCAGACCTCCCAAACAGAGGCTGATCCAGACTGTGGACATTGGGGGGTGTATTTTGCCGGTTCTGGGGGGGGGGGGGGGGGGGGGTTATGTGGCGACCCACTTTCTGCGCAGGCGAACCGGCTCACAAATAGCCAGCACGCAGGGGGAGACTTTGGGTGCACCCCTGATGTCATTTCCGCTCGGAGAGGGCGGGCACTAGGGATTAAATGCCAGCGCCGCGAAGTTTGAATAAATTAGTCTCGAAACGACTTACCGACTGCATATCGTTATTTCAGCGCTGTGTGTAGCACATCGCTACAAGCTTTTCTTAAACTGCAGGACAACATTAGCTATCCTCCAAACCTCTAGTACCTGTTGCTAAGGATGATTTAAGTATCTCCGCTAGGGCCCCTTGCAGCTTCTGCACTTAACCTTCCACAAGGTCCAAGGAAACACCTTGACAAGCCTTAGGAATTTATCCACCCTGATGTGCCTCAATACAGGAAACACCTGTTATCTGGTCCATGACCTTGATGGTGCTTTGCCTCATTTCTATAAACTCTGTGTGCATGTGTTGAGTAAATACATATGCAAAAAAAAAACTCCATTACAGATCTTCCCCCATCTCTTTGGCTCCACACATAGATTACCATTCTGTTCTTTCAGAGGACCATTTTTTTTGTTCCTTACCTCCTACTTACATGATTTTGAGTGAGCCTAGAGATGTGGGAGATGCACTGCACTGCCAACGTATATTCGGAGGTGTGAGTGGGCGGAGCGGGGTTGCACCTCTGCCTCTGCTGATGCCTTGAATGTAATGACTGAGGCGGTACCAAGTATACCTTTTCCAAAAAAACAGCCTGTCCTAATCCTCACTTGGCAGATCCTTTCTGTTGCCATCAAAAATGGCCTTTCTCCATTTTAGAATTTTGACCCGCAGACCAGGCCTATCTTTTTCATATTTACTTTGAAACTAATGGCATTATGATCAATAGATTCAAAGTGTTTTCCTGTAGAAACTTCTGTCACCTACCCTGTCTCTTTCCGTAATAGTAGATCAAGTATCGTACAATCCCTCATTGGGACTTCTATGTACTGATTAAGGAAACTTTACTGAACACATTTGATAAACTCTATCTTATCTAGTATAGGAGTCTCAGTCAATATGTGAGAAGTTAAGATCACATACTGCGATTTCTCTACAAATTTGTTCCTCTAAATCCCGCAATTTTTTGGATAGTCTATAATAAAGCCTCATTAACGTGGTCATACCTTCCTTATTCCTCAATTTCAGCCATAAAGCCTCACTAGATGAGTTCTGTTATCTGTCCTGACTGTGACATTTTCCTTGACTAATAGCGCCACTCCTCCCCCTCTTATCCCTCCCATTTTGTCCAGAATATTGAGCTGCCAGTCTTGCCCCTTCTACAACCAAGTTTCACTAATGGCTTCAATAACATAATTCCATGCCCTAGTTCATCTGCCTTTCCTATAATTCTTGCATTGAATTATACGCAGCTCAAGACATCAGTCACACCACACTCAACCTTTTGAATCCTGAATTTGTCTGAGGTCTTGCAACATCTTTCTCCACAACCTCTTTACTATCTGTTCTGGCACTCTGGTTCCCATCTGCCTGCAACTCTAGTTTAAACCCCACTGTGCAGTATTAAACCATCCTACTAGGATATTAGTTCACCTACAGTTCAGGTACAAGCTGTCCCTTCTGTACAGATCCCACCTTCTGTGGAAGAGAACCCAATGATCCAAAAATCTTATGCACTCCCTCCTACACCAACTCCTTAGCCATGTGTTAAACAGTATCATCTTCCAATTTCTGGTCTCACTAGCAATCCTGAGATGATAACCCTGGAAGTAATGTCCTTTAATATGGCACCAAACTCCCTGTACTCACTTTGTAGAACTTCATCACTCTTCCTACCTATGTCATTGGTACCTACATGGATGATGACATCTGGTTGTTCACTCTCCCACTTAAGAATATTGAGGACTTGAGCTGAAATATCCCAGACCCCGGCACCCGGGAGGCAACTACAATCCGGGAATCTTGTTCTTGTCAACATAACCTCCCTTACAGATGTATCCCCTGTCACCACAGCTCGCCTTTTCTAACCCCCTCCCTTTCCTTTCTGAGTCATAGAGCCAAAGATTTGACCACTGTGATTTTCCTCTGCTGAGTCTTCCCCCCCTCCCCCCCCCAACCCCCGCCCAAAAGTATCCAAAGTTGTTGAGGTTGTGTACTCTGCACTGGTTGTTTAACCACTTTCCTGTCCTTACTGTCACCCAGTTTCCTGTGTCTAGCACCTTGGATGTAACTACCTCTCTATATGTCCTAGCTATCACCCCCTCAGTGTCTCAAATGATCTGGAGTTCATCTAGTTCCGCCTCCAAATCCTTACTGCAGAGTGTTCTAAGCTGTGCTTCTTGCAGGTGAAAGGAATGTTGCAGGTCTCCGTGCCTTCCCATATCTTGCATCACCGTGAAGGTTAACTTGCAGGTTGAGTTGGTGGTGAGGAAGGCAAATGCAAAGTTAGCATTCATTTCAAAAGGTCTAGAATACAAGAACAAGGATGCGACACTGAGGCTTTATGAGGCACTGGTGAGGCCTCAGTTTGAGAATTGTGAATAGATTTGGGCCCCTCATCTTAAAAAAGATGTGCTGGCATTAGAGAGGGTCCAGAGGAGGTTCACAAGGATGATTCCAGGTTATCATACAAGGAACATTTGATGGCTCTGGGTCTGTACTCGCTGGAATTCAGAAGGATGAGGGGGAATCTCATTGAAACCTTTCGAATGTTGAAAGGCCTAGACAGAGTAGATGTGGAAAGGATATTTCCCATCGTGGGAGAGTCTAGGACAAGAGGGCACAGCCTCAGGATAGAGGGGTTCCTTTTTCAAAGCGGAGACGTGGAGAAATTTCTTTAGCCGAAGGGTGGTGAATTTGTAGAATTTGTTGCCACATGCAGCTGTGGAGGCCAGGTTGTTGGATGCATTTAAGACCAAGATCGATAGGTTCTTGATTGGACATGCCATCAAAGGTTACGGGGACAAGGCCGGGAACTGGATTTGAGGAGGAGAAAATAAAAGGATCATCCATGATTGGATGGCGATGCAGACTCGATGGGCCAGATGGCCTAGTTCCGCTCCTATGTCTTATGGTTTAAGAGGAGTATTCAGCTATGCTGCCTGGCATTTCTACTGTTTGAACTGTTCAAATATAAAGAAGGAAAATAATAAATAAACTGAGGGAAAAATCCACTGACAGCTTTTTCATCTTCTCTTACTGAAACCTCTCTGTGCTGAAGCCATGAATGGTTTTTCCATCAATGAAGGGTCTTGAACCAAAATGTCGACTCTTTACTCTTCGATAGGTGCTAACATTGATTTTTACTCTTTTCCACAGATGCTGCCTGACCTGCTGAGTTCCTCCAGCATTTTGTGTATGTTACTTTGGATTTCCAGCATCTGCAGATTTTCTCATGTTTATGATACTACAATGACTCCTTAGTATAATGGTAGCAAAAATAGTCACTGGGCTTACACTCACAGACTTATGAATCTTGGTGGGGTTTCTGGATGAGATTACTCAATTTAGTACTTGAGGATCTAACATGAGGTATTTTCCTCTGTTGACTAAGTAATATATCCTAAAATCCCACTATCCATAATGCTATTGCTGAAACTCCATATGAGAATAATTTATATTTCTCAAGCACCATTAAATGTTGAACATTACTGCAGTTTTTACATTGCTCACTCATACCTTTTGCTTGTAGTGTAGTGTTCCTTCTTCACTTAGTTCTTTACTTGCATCTGAAGTGGTAGGGAATGCTAACTCTTGAGTTTATTGTTTTCAGTGGAAGCTGATGCTCTTTCAAGAGAACTCATAATCGTAATATTAAGGCTTCTTCAGTCTATTAAGAAAGAATGTTAGGAAGTTCACTGAATAATTTTGATACCAATTTTAATCATTAATGCAGTTAATAGCCCTTTCCAAAAACAGGGCAGTGAATTGTTGCACTTTAAAAAGCCAAGTGTCCATATATTCAGGCCAACCTTTGTTTCCACTTCTGTACAAGTGACCCCCCCCAGATTTCACATCATGGAAAACTACATTTTTCTTATTACTATATGGGCACAGTTTCAAATAAGGTAACAGATCCTCTGAATATTTATATAAAATTGGAAAGCTGTCAAATTGTGAGACCACTTCATCAAGCACCTCTGCATCACCTGCCACAAGCAAGACTTCCCGGTGGTCAAACATATTAATTCCCTTTCCCATTCTGACATGTTGATTCATGGCCTTCTGTTGTGCAAAGATGAGGCCACCCTCAGGGTGGAAGAGAACACCTTATATTCTGACGGGGTACCCTCCAACCTGATTTCTCCCTCTGGTGAACAAAATTGTGCACCTCCACTTCCTATATTCTCCACTCTGACCTTTTACGTATTCCTACCTGCCTATTTCTTCCCCCTGGGTCCCCTCCTCCTTCCCTTTCTCGTATTGTCCACTCTCCTCTCCTATCAAATTCTCTCACATTGACTGTTTACTCTGCCATAGATGCTGCCTGACCTGTTGAGTTCCTTCAGTATTTACAGCATTTGCAGACTTTTTCATGTTTCTGAGAAAATGGTTTCATGCCTCATGCTGGTCAACTTCATATTTTGATCACAGAGCTGAAAAACAGCAAATTTTGCAAATATTTTATTTATCACATATTTTCTGCATAACATCTTGTCCTCGTGTATTTGATCTTGGTAGTTTCATTAATGTCGCTATAAAAATGAACACTTCCCAAAAATCTTATTGTTTACTGTACATCAAAAAAATGCTGTATCTCCCTGTTGGTAAAATACCCTTACACAACCCTTGGCATCTGTGCCTGGCCATCGTTTCTGACCGCAACATTTTTAAAAAATATTCTGGGAACACATTAATGAAATGTCTTCAGTTTGTCTACAGCTTTACAATTTAACCCATAGCCTCTGGACTTGGTTGAAAATGTTTGTTTCACACTATTATGGTGTGGTTAGAGTTTAATGAAGCAGAGTTGTATATATAAAATGTTATTTTAGTTGAACTGTTTTTTAAAATTATTGATACTTTAAATATGTCCTTGATCTCTGATTACAACACATCAGTACAGTTACATTCCAAACATTCTGTTCCCAAATGCAGACGCTTTTTAAATGATATTTTGAATTATGAATTACTGGGATAAAGTTAGCCTCATCTTTGATTAATGCTGTGTCAAATCTGAAAATATTAATTAAAGTTGAATCTTAAAGCAACATATTGGCATAACATTGAAATTATGTTGAAAGTCGATTATTTTCCCTCTACATCATTGATATCAATTTGTTAAACAAGTAAAAATGATTTTTTTATTCTGCAGACTCGGATTCCTGTTTTTATTTCAGGGCATTGAATAAGATTCTCATTATGTAAATACCAACAATGCACTAATTAGAATGATTGAATTGAGTGTTTTCAGTTTTGGATAGCTAGTCATATGAACTATTTTATGATATTTACAGTTCATACTGGATGTTGCAGGCATACTAGTATGAATTAGGAAATCATAATTTTCCTTCCTCTTACACAATATTGGTTTGCTGCGTTGTTGCCAGTTTAAAAAGTTGTCACATTTTTGTCCTATCATTATGAATTAATGATTGCAAAACATCAGAATCGCAAAGACTGCAGCAGTTATTATTCTCCTAAAATATATTTGTATTTTACTGGCTGAGTATCAAATATAGAATAAGAAATTTCTGAACTTTAGGTGTATTTTATTAATATACTAATACTACTTTTTTTTTACTTCATGGCTATGGAATACAGTAAAAAATCCTGTAATTCACTTTTCAATTTACAAATTACTTTTTAACAAAGATGATTACTTCATCGAATTTCACTTTTAATTGGGTTCACTGTGTGGAGTGAGGCATGGAGGCAGTGTGTTGTGAAGATTAATTTTGGGTAGGCTGTGGCAAGTGGTGCAAATAAATGTCTCTGTGCTGAGATGGTTGGCAAAATGAATGTGGTCCATTGCATCTGTTCCATCAATGTACGTACTGTCCAGTTTCTAAGGTCTCCTTCTTCATCTCTGATTGATTGTTGTTGTATCCTCCTCCGTTTATTTCTGTACCACACCTGGGAGAGCTCTCCAGCCGGAGAGAAGAGACAAAAGTTTTCAAGAGGAGATATTGAGGGATCACTGGAATTGGGACAATCTGTCAACATTTGGTGCAGTAACTGCTAATTCCTAGCAATGGCTCACAGCCTCTTTGCCAGTAGGGTGTGTCCCTGAGTGCGATACCTCAGTATTGAGCAATCATACTGCTTATACAGCCTGCTAAACGAGTGATTTCACAGGCACTCATTGCATTCACCCCACATTGAACCTTATGGTGATATACTAATTGGAAATTGGAAATACTCTCAGCCTGATCCCCAGCCGAGGAAAAACTTTTATGAACACATGACCTATTTTAAACTAATTCAAATAGTGCTCCCGTTCCTGGAGATGATCCTGAGCAATTAGGTAGTGCCAATGTGTTATCTCTTGAGATATAGTTATATTCTGGTTGAGGTTTCTGATCTTCACCACAGATTAGGAAAAAAATAGCAAATTCAAAACATTTCTTTGAAACTGTTGGAAAATATTGAAAATTGCAGGCACTTCAATAAAATTAAAATTTGAAGCTGATTTTCTTCTAATCTTCAATAGTTTGAATTCTTTAGGCATTTCTGAGTGAAGGTCAGAAGTTAGACTACAGGTAGTCTCCGAGTTATGAATGTCTGACTTACAGACAATTCGTACTTACGAACCAAGGAAGAAGAACACCGTCCGCCATCTTAAGTCGTTACCTTTGACACTGTATCGAGTGTGTAACTTTGTATTTGGCTTAAATTTTTCTTAGCAAGATTCAGCTTGACCCCGTTTCTCCCCCCCCCCACTTTTCCGATCGGCTGGTGGTGCAGTAAGATCAGTGCCAGGCTCCAATGACTCCTGTACCATCTGTGCTGGGTTGATGTCGAGCTTGCAACTTGACCTTTTAAAAAAAAACACCGCCACCTCAAGTTTAAATACCCATGTGGAATATTGTGGAGGAACAAATACCCGAACCCAACACAGCCCCCACTTGTCCCATTTAGCCTGTCTCAGTGTGGTGGTCCTTAGGACCCAGTGGACCTCGGGAGCCGGCGGAGGTCAGGACCCACCGCCTGCAGTGTTTCTGTTCCATTGTTGGGAAGCAATCGTGATTGAAAATAAAGTGGAAATAATAAAGCATTTAGAAAGAAGTGAAATGCCATCGGTCATTAGAAAAGCGTTAGGCTATAGTCGGTCAACGATCGGAACAATTTTAAAGGATAACGGATAAAGTGAGAATAATAGAGCATGTGAAGCGCCCTGCCCCGATGAAAGCTACAATTATTACTGAGCAACGCAGCGGTTTAATTATTGGAATACATACATTTCTTAAGTGTTTTATATGCATAGAAAGGTAAAATATATACTATGTACTAAGACAAACGTTTGACGAACTGACGCTAAATAATACCAGATGTACTTGTTCTGACTTACGTACAAATCCGACTTAAAGACGAAGTCAAGAATGGAACTGGTACGTAATCCAGGGATGGCCTGTATACATCATATTTCCGGCACTTTTATTAGCCTACGAATAATTAGTGATACTGGCATACACTGAGCCTGAGTAATGCTGGTCCTGTGATGTCCAAGCTCCAGATAGTGAAGTAGTGTTGGCACAAAGTGGAGTAGGAGAGACTTTTTATACCTCTCATTAAAGGACACTCCTTAATGGTTGTCCTTTGGATTCCTTCAGCATTTTCCATTTTCATTTCATTGCTCTGAGGTTATTCTGTCATGAGTCTTACATTCTGCTTTTCATCCTTTTTTCACCAAACTGCTAATCAGTCAAATTATTTTATGGTCTAGCAGGTAAAAATATCTATATTACTCCAGTTGCTTTCACTCTATCATTGCTAGTTTTCTTCAGTAAAGTTGAAATTCAGTCCTGCAATATCTCTGACTTCTTTCTCCCCCTTCTATTTGTTCTCCAAAAGTGAAATGCTTACTACCCTAATCAATTCCAGTGAAATGTATTTGAAGGTATTTTGTAACTATAAGCTGTGGTTGTAGATTAAAACTATGAACATCTCTTAATTTATAAAACCATAAGACAAAGGAGCTGAATTAGGCCATTTGACCCATCGAGTGGTTCACATTTCATCATGGTGAATTTATTATCCCTCTCAACCCCATTCTCCTGCCTTCTTTCTGTAACCTTTGATGCCCTGATAATCAAGAATCTGTTAACCTCTGCTTTAAATATACCCAATGACTTAGCCTCCACAGTTGTCTTTGGCATTTAATTCCACAGATTTCATATCCTCTTTCAAAAGAAATTCCTCCTCATCTTTGTTGTAAATGGACATCCCTCTATCCTGAAGCTGTGCTCACTGGTCCTAGACTTCCCCACATTAGGAAACATCCTCTCCACATCCACTCTCCACAACCTTTCCATTTCCAGAATCATTCTTGGAACCGCCTCTGGATCTTATCCGATGCCGACACTTCTTTTCTTTGGTAAGGGATCAAAACTGTTCTTATTACTCAAATTGCATCTGACCAATGCCTTATAAAGCCCCAGCATCACATACTTTTATTTTCTATTCCTTATTTATTTATTTTGAGATACAGCACAGAACAGGCCCTTCCAGCCTTTCGAACCATGCCCACCAACCTTCCAATTTAACCCTAGCCTAATCATGGGACAATTTACAATGGCCAATTAACCTAACCAGCAAGTCTTTGGACTGTGGGAGGTAACTAGAGCACCTGGAGTAAACACACACACAGGAAGGAATGTAGAAACTTAGTTACAGAGGACATCGGAACTGAACTCCGAACTCTAACATCCTGAGCTCTAATAGTGTTGTGCTAACCACTATGCTACTGTGACACCCCAGAAATTTGAAACCCTGCCCCCTGCACCAGTTCCTCAGCCATGCATTCATCTGCCAAATCAATCTATTCTTACCCTCACTTGCCCATGGCACAGGCAGCAATCCAGAGACTTCTACCCTGGAAGCTCTGTTTTTCAGTTTTCTTCCTCACTCCTTATATTCCCTCTTTGTGACCTACTTCCTTTTCCAATATTTGTTGGTGGTACTGATATATACCATGACTTCAGGCTGCTCACCCTCCCCCTTTAGAAAGCTGTGGACCCAGTCTAAGACATTCCTGACCCTGGCACCTGTGAAGCAACATACCATCTATGTGTTTCTTTCACGTCCACAGAATCTCCTGTCTTCTCTAACTATGGAGTCTCCTTTCACAACTGCACCTCTCTTCTCCCCCTATATTCCCTCTGAGCCATAGAGCCAGACTCAGTGTCAGATATCCAGGTGCTATGGGTTTCCTCTGATAGATTGTCTCTCCCAAGAGTATCCAAAGTGATATACTTATTATTGAGGGGAATGGCCACAGGGATACTCTGCACTGGCTGCCTTTTCCTTTCCCTCTCCTGACAGTCACCCAGGTACTTGCCTGCTGCAACTTAGGGGTGTCTACCTAACCGTAGCTCCTATCTATCACCTCCTCATTCTCCCATATGAACTGAAGGTCATCCAGCTGCAGATCCAGATCCTTAACATGGTCTCTAAGGAGCGCTCGATGCGTTTCATGTAGATGTGGTTATCAGGGATACTGGAGGTCTCCCTGGAAACTGTGGGAATTATGAAAGTTTTTCATATCCTTCAGAATATATTCATATTTATACCATGGTAACTGACAATTTTTTTAGGTAGATTTTTTTTTTCCCAAGATATAACTATTTGAAAAACACAGTGTCATGTGCTATTAGAGAATGCCCCAAAAATTTGTTTCAAAGTTCTGTTACTGGAGACACGTCATAGTGACCCGAGGGATATTAGTTGACCATTTAGGTTCTTCTACCAGCTCAGCATTTTGCATGGGTCACTAAATACCAGACACATTGAATTCATTTTCATAATCTGGCCATAATGAATTTTGAACTTCTGCCTTGTTACTATAGCAACAGAATGCACCACTTTGAGCAGTAACAACACAGCATTCACACACATTTGCTCAGAAACTGTCACTCAGTTTTTTTTACAGTAACTAGACACTATGCTTTGCTGTAGTGTCAAAATGGGGGCACCAAAATAATTGTGAAATTGGTACATTCTTGCTTTAAGAGATCATTATTGTGGTTTGCTCACTTTAAGAAGTGTTAAACTCGCCTTGTGCTCAGACCACAGCTGCACTAAGAAGTTGTTTCATTTATGCACTTTTTATTAGGAAGTAGTTCAGTGTTGTTAAAGGCTGCTGCCGTACAGATGAGGGAAACGGTTGGGGAGGAGAGAAATGGTGGGAAATAAAATGGGGAAGAGGGAAAGCAGGATGGGACAGCGAGGGGTTTAAAAACATAATGATAGTTGATCCGCATATGGAGTAGTCCAACCAGACCCATTACTGCATTTGGGCTTCATTACAGTATCAGGCCCAAATAGCATGCTCCATATGTTAATTGGGATTACAGTGCTATCCATGTGCTCAAAGTGAAGAGGTAGAAAAGAATCTGATAATGTTGCATTGGTCCCCAATGTAAGGCATACCAAAGATTACCACTAACACACCAATGAGAAGCAAGTTATTTAACAAGTGGCAACAGACTTCCTTTTTCCAAAAGTTACACTATGTCTTTTTAGAAGAAATGACCAAGAGAATTGTCAAGAACTGGGCATTAGAGATGTTCTGCAATGGATTTTAACAAGGTTCTGCATGGTAGGCTGATCTGATGGAAAGAAGCAGAGGGTGGCTGTGGAGTGTTGTTTTTCAGATTGGAGGCCTGTGACCAGTTGTGTGCCGCAGGGATTGGTGCGGTATTCACTGTTTCTTGTCATCTTCGTAAGTTATTTGGATGACAATGCTGTTAACATAGTCAGTAAGTTTGCAGAGAAAACCAATTTTGGTGGTGTCGTGCACAGTGAAGAGTGTTATCTATGTTTACAAGGGGATCAGATGAACTTTGGAAGTGAGCCAAATAATGGCAAATGGAATATATCTTCGACAAGTACAAGATGTTGCTGCAGAGTAAATGGTAGGGTCCTGGAAAGTGTTGTAGAACAGAGTTCCCTGAAGCTGCAGAGTGGTGAAGAAAGTGTTTGGCATGCTTGCTTTCAACAATCAGGGCACTGAGTACAAGAGTTAGAACAGTATGTTACAGTTGTACAGTTGATAAGTTCGCGTTTGGAATAATGTGTGCAGTTTTGGTTGCCTGGTGCAGCTGGAAAGGGTGCAGGTGCCCCCCCCCTTTTTTTTTTTTACAAAGGTAGAGCATTCCTGTGAAACCTTTCTTAAACTGAAATGGCGTAAAGCTAAGAACCATTAATTTATATGGGAAAAATTTTCGTAAAAGCGAAAATCCTCTTTGTAATGTGAAAACAGGTTACCAATGTAGGTCTTTTGTAAAAGCAAAGTGATGTAAAGCAAACATTCGTTAAGTGGGGAACACCTGTATAAGAAAAAATTCTTGAGGATGTGATTGGGACTGGAGGGTTTGAGCTATGAGGAAAGACTAGTTAAGTTAGACAACTTCTTCTTTATCCTGTAGTGAAGGAGGCTGAGGGGTGACCTTATAGAAGTTTATAAAATCATAAGGTGCACAGGTAAGGTGAATGGTCACAGTCTTTTTACCAGCATAGTAGAGTCGAAAACTAGAGGGTATAGGTTTAAGGTGTGTGAGGAAAGATTTAAAAGGGTCCAAGGGTCAACTTTTTCACACAGATGGCAGTGAGTATATGAAATGAGAGGAGGTGGTCAAGGCAGATACAATTACATTGTTTAAAATAGACAGGGAAAAGATAGGAAAGGTTCAGAGGCTTATAGACCAAATACGGGAAAAGGGACTAACTCAAGTAAACAACTTAGCATTGACAGTTGGCAAAAGGGCATGTTTTTTTGCTGCATATAACTCAGTAGCTCCATGTCTTTTAGTGCAATAGAGATCTCTTTACAAACTAAGCTCAGTGGCTTTTATGGTGTTTAATTATTAGGTAACTAATGGGAAAGAAAGATTTGTCAAAAACCAATTAGATTGCCTTTGGAAGAGGCATTAATTAGGTTGTTGCAAGTGGTCTGTTCTTTGTGTGCTTCAGTGCCTTTGTGATGATATTTCAATTTACTGATATCTTCATTAAATTGGAACAGTAGCTTCAGTTTTCACAGTGGCAAGGAGGAATTGTAAAGAAATTAGAATGTTGACTTTATTGTTATACCAATAGAGATTGTTATGTTTCTAATACTAATGTTGAAACCTGGTCACTTCACATTTGGATGTCTAACATCAACATATCTGAGTATTGTAATTCAGGGAACTCATGTTGATTTAGTACAAGTTGAACGTAAGACTGATTTTTGTGTGTCAATTAAAGAATTATGGAGATAGATTTTATTGTAGCTGGTCACTGAGACATGATTATTATTTTGTGTGAATCATAGGATGGACACCACAGAAGTATTATCAGTATATATAAACTATGTCAAATTAAGCAACAACTACAGGCATATTAGTTCTGCTTCAATGCTGTATAAAGTAATGGAATTCATTACCAAGTGTAAATTTAGATTAAATAACTTTGAAACAGCTGCCAGTATTGATTACAAATGAGAGCATTCTATTGAACTAACTAAGCTCAGTGGTTTTGGTGAAGTGATACCATAGGTGTGCTTTGTTAAGCATCACACTTTGTATCTAGGATGGATTTTGCAAAGTTCTTCACAGAAGTTTATTGTTGTGCAGCAAGGATAGTTGGGTAAGGAAACATTACTGTTTCTAATTGAGTTCCAAGTTGACTTGAAAAATTAAGCATATATGTATCTATTCAAGGCAAGGCCAGCATTTATTCCCAATCTGTAATTACTCTTGAAAAGGTAATCAAATCCAACAGTATTCAGCATTATTAGCACTGTGTCCATTTCAAGTCACCGAGATAGAATGGATGCATTTAAGGGTTAAAAATAAGAGAACTAGGGTCATATGTCCTACCTACTAAAAGTAACCAAGTACATTTATATCATGAAAATTTTCTTCATATCTAGAGTGATCTCATTTGATGGTCTTTCAGCGGATGTGGTGGAGGATATATTATGGGGGAAAAACACTTCAGTATTGGGATAGATTTCAGAACCAGTATGACAGGATGGACGAAAGTGCCTTCTTAACTAGTCATTGTCCATAAAATAAAGTTATATCAAGGTACATAAGATCCTTAATGAAATAGGAAAAATAAACCCAAATCCCAATAAAAAGATGTAAGTCAGCAGACAAGGCAAATTTAAGACAGGCTGGAAAGTCCATTCTTGGTGGAGATGTTTAAAAGAAAAGTAATTTCACAGTGCAGTCACTTCTAGATCTAGAGAAGGAAGAGGAACATTTCCATACTGTTCAAATTATACCGAGCAGAACTATTGCGTAGTGACCTAGCAAGCTGAGAGGTTAGTAAGATAGAATGTGTCCTTCCGCTAACCTAGAAGTCTTTTGTCATGGCAAGGAGACTGGAGACACTGGAAATGGTACAGAGTTGGTTTAGAGGTCTCAACTAGGAAAGGGGTGTACATTTTTGAACAGTATTTCATTAAAGAAAAAAAATATCCTCAGTACAAAGAGCATACCAGCAGATCTCACAAAAACAGGAAACTGAGGAAAGGAATCGAGTCTTTGTAAGAGACGAGGGGAACAGAAAGAATATCTATTTTCAAATTATTTTTGGCTTGTTTCTGGGTGCTAGCGGAACTATATGCATTACTATAATTTCATTTTGTTTGGCTTGTGTAGGATCACTTACATTTAGCTAGCCTCTGAGATTACTGGGGAGATCTCTTATAAAAAGACATTCATTGAGGCAGAATGAAGAAGTTAATTAAGTTTTATAAGATTGAAACATTTTATTAGCTTTTTCACCTACCATGGAACTGCTGGGATAAAAATTGAAATAGGCCCTACGTTCAAGCCTTGACTGAATTTCTTTATTTCAACATTTTTAATCACTACATTAAATCTTGACATTTGTGGTGGAAGGTGATAATTTAAGTCTGACAAACACAGAAAAAAGTTTTTACATACCACAGCCACAGAATTAAACTCTACTAGGAGTCCAACTGTGACCAACTAGCCTGCTGATGTTTACCAAGTGAGAGAAGGCATCCACAGATCTCTTGCATCCATGGGATTAATCTCAGCATTAGCTAGGAGCTTCAGGAGAGTAAGGGAAGAATTTAAAAGGAAAATAAAGGACTACTTTGTAATTCCATTGAATGTATGAGAGCTTCCAATTTATGCAATATGAATGAATGTCTTCAAGCAATTACAAGCATTTGTAATAAATATTTAAAGGTACAGAGTTTTGATACAATAATAGATGGATACTATTTAAGGAGCAATTGAGGCACAGTGGTAGATGGGTAACAAATGTTTATGAGAATTTATATATTTTCAGTTTATTGCCCGACCACTTTCTGCTGCTAAAAGCCAGTAACTGCTTTAATGATGAGTCCCTTTTCTATTCCAGATAATGCATGTGATCCAGGAGTGTGTGCCAAACAAATGTGGATTGACGTGACTGAAATTAAAAATGAGCTGTGCCTGATCTTCACTGATAATGGGAATGGAATGACTCCAATTAAACTACACAAAATGTTGAGGTAGAGTGCTTAAGGATGAACAAAATGAATCCCATTTTATGTAGATACATTCACAAAGAAAATAAGGGATGAAGTTTATGAAGTAAGAATATCATTCAAAGTTGAATTCAAAATTGTAAGCTTAAGTAGGCGAATGGCAGATCACGTGGTTTAGAATGGAACCTCAGGTAAAATATAGTGGAGGACAAAAACATCATTGTTTATTTATAACACAATTTTCATTCTGTTACAAAGCTCTTTCTTACACTACTGCTACCCTAACTAAGCAACTTTGTGTGAATACATTGTTCATTTGGACTGTAGCAGTTTCGAAGCGATCATGTTCTCAAGGGCAGTGTAGCCTTTATCCAGCAGCATCCATGTCCTGAGAAAGAAACATTCTCTAGGACGAGGCAACCAGCCAAAATAAAACTTCCCAATTAAATGTGGTCCAAATATGTAGGATTCAAAATTGAATTATCCACTGATAGTGCACAGTGCTTTATGTTTGATTTGGTGCTAAATATTCTTAATCTGTCAATTTACAAAGAAGTGTGTAAAGGTATTAATGTATCCTTATTGAATTGAATTGACTGTATTTCTTACGTTCTTCACATACATGAGTAAAAATCTTTGTTTCTGTCTAAATATGTAATGTGCAATCATAGTAATTTATAATAATTTATAATAAATAGAACAGTCAATGTACCATAGAGTACACTCAAATCAGCATAAGTTAATCAGTCTGATGGCCTGGTGGAAGAAGCTGTCCCAGAGCCTATTGGTCCTGGCTTTTATGCTGTGGTACTGATTCCCGGATGGTAGCAGCTAAAATAGAATGCAGCCACTGAGTTTTATACAATTCGCTGGATTATCTCAGAAGAGAATCTTTACATTTTATTCAGTTCATGCTTGGGTGATTTTTCTAAAAATCCACATGCTTTGGTTATTAACTCAAACGCATTCTGGTAATTGGTGGTTTAATTTTCTCCATCTTACAGTGTTAATTTTGAATGCATTTTATTTTTTGGTATTGCCATTTGATTGGGTGAAGACCAGGAATTTTAATATTTTTACTGGTGATGTAACTGGGTAGACGTTCTTCAGCAGATCCCTTAATATATTGCATATTATCATGTGAGATTTTTTCCTATATTAACTACATCCCTAACTACGTCCACTCAAAAATTGACTATATGATGAATCTAATAAATTTTCTGCTCATTATTTACTACTTAGAAATTATACTTATACTACTCTATGAATTCTGTTCTTCTTATTAACAAATATTATGAAGATGTGCAAGGAGAATTCAAGAACCATTCCCAATGATGCAGTGTACAGCAAACCTAACATAATGTAGAATAGTATATACAATTAAAGGCATAGCAATTATTAATTTCCCTTTGAGGCCTGCTTGTTTGTAACTTAAAGGGACCCTGCCTGAGCAGATTTCAATGTTCCATAACCCTTTCCGACCCAAATGGCTGAACCAAAATTTGGAGCAATTTTGTGTCTGCTCTCTCCCTATACCCCCAACATACACATACGCACCAGACCCTAGCTGTGCATGTTAGTGTAAATTTTAGTTGCTCATAGAAGATAAGGGACACCCATTTGAAAACCACAGAAGAGAAGATTTCATTAATGCAAAACTATTTAGTACAATGATTCCCCAGAATTGCTTCCACCTTGGAGAGCCTATGGTGCTTGGTCCACACTTGGGAAATTTGGCAGAATAGAAACTGAAAATCACTGTACAGAGGATCACAAGTTCTGACATACATTTTAAGCTATCATTCCCTGAAAAAGGCACCAGTTGTATTTTTGGTAAAGTTAATGATCAACTCTGCTGTGGACCAACATAAAGCTCATGATACAGACTAAATGTAGTGAAGTAGAATGCAATGCATTGCAGCACAGCAGAAGATAGGATGGTAAATAAAATGTTACATAATGTAGCACATTGGAACATAACATTGTAAATCATATATAATGATTAACTTACACAATTAATAATAAATAATATAATTCCATTAAATATGCTAAAAATCCAAGTGGCATACTGTATACTAAGGCAGGGCAGTTATAAACTTAAAATGTTTCAGTAGTAAAGTTACAATCTTATTGTTTTGTTGTGCTTGCAAATATATTCAAATATTAAACTGAAGAATCAGTAGTGCTTTTGAGGGCATCACACATACTTGAGACATATCTTACTAATGCAAACAAACAATGTGGAACAGACTTTTAATATCCAACTTTTCTTTACTAATTAGGTTATGCAATTCACCACGGAGCCCTGTGAGAGGGTTGGTAAGAGCAAATTAGCACGTAATCAAATTGTTACAGATTGCTAGGTCTGAAATAACTGATATATTATTTGCTTTTTTGGGGGAATTTATTATCCACTTCATTTGACTATGTAGGTTATGGCAAGCAAATGTTTTCAGTGTTTTATAGAGTTGCCTTGATTTTTTCCCTGTGACTAGTGTATTTGATTCTAATTTGTTTCTTCTTGAAGTCAATAAATAGATCACTTATTGCCTTTAAGAGAGCAGTACATGGCATTTGCCTCAGTTGCCACCACCTGTTTTGACTTGGAAGCTTTGGCCATGAGTTCATGACCTAGACAAAACTGCAGGAGTGTCATGTTCCCCATGCAACACTGGCAGAGAAACAGACGTGATATCCCACCTGTTCAGCATAAGTGCTGTGCTTATTATTTTCAGTGAAACCCATTGTATCCTTTTTAAAAATAAGGACCCATTGCAATTACCTTCTTTCATGGCTATAAAATAAAAGGGAGACATTTACAAGAAGGGCCTGTTAGCATAACTGCTACGAGCTTGGAATTCCCAGTGACTCTTCCTGGTTGCTCGTAAATGCAGCCTGTGTCTTGCTTTAGTGGCAGTTGATGAACAGCCATATAGTATGGTAGTGGGATGCAAAGCAAGTGATAATCTGAGTAAAAGATCTATCATATGTTTGTTTAATCTTTGCAAATCCTGATAAGTCAACAATAAGAAGAAACTTAATTCGAATAATAAGCTGTTTTTTTTACAAAGTAAGGTGCAATATACAGGTTTGAAGAGAATTATTAAGCCGAATTTGGTGAATTCTGTGCCTGTGTGATGAAGCGTGATATGAGTATGCAAAGCTCATCTTCAAGAAAGTTCATCTAAATCCTTTTTAGGACTTTGAAACCTTTAGTATCTGAGTGGAAAAGTACTCCTAAGTTCCAAGATCAGAACTAGTTTTGCTCAGTGCCTCTATACACCTTCTTCCCACCCTGCTTCCAGTGGCTAAGAATCTGGGGCAGAGTTCAGCAGCTTATCTTTTGGTATAACAACTTGCTGAACACACAAGATCACTCCTACGATGAGGATAAACAGTCTTTGGATTGTCAGCCATTTAATTATATCTAGGATACCGCTTCTGATGTTCTGTGCCAGGGAACCTTGTTATTTAAAGGATTAAAATGTTTTAATTTTCTGGCTTCAGCTGTCTTTTCCCAAGATTGTTTTTCAGCACTGGAGGCACAATACCTGAATGTGGCATGTAAATCTTGTGTTTGTTTCATGTTACCCTGAAAAATATCTTGTCATATAACAGATGCAAAATAATAGTGAAAAGGAGAACCAGCCATTCTTTTATCTAGATCCTGCCTCATCAAAACAGTTTTAATTGGTCATCAATTAATATCTTAAGGGCTGCATTTTCTTGATTTGCCCTTTTTTAGAAGTAGCCTAAAAGCTTCAGGCCAGGTTGGTGGCTGAATACCCTCACTTTCCAGTGATAACCAACAACAGATAGGTCCAGCAGAATGAAATTTGAACAACATAAAACATGGACTATTTACGTCTGAAGGAGCCATCTTTTGGGTAGCACAACTAAACTAACTGGAAGTAATGTTTGCACCCATCTTCTTTTGTCTACTTTTTAAGAACATGCTAACTTAAAAATAAGAGAGTCTGCAGATGCTGGAAATCCAAGCAGCACACACAAAATGCTGGAGAAACTCAACAGGCCAGGCAGCGTCCATGGGAAAAACTACAGTTGACGTTTTGGATCTCGGTCTGAAACATCGACTGTACATTTTTTCATAGATGCTGACTGGTCTGCTGAGTTCCTCTAGCATTTTGTGTGTGTAACTTAAAATCAGAATCATTTGATGCATATTATTACTGAAGTGTTATATTTGAATGTGCACAGTATACAGAATAAGGTAGATGAACTTGCAGCACAGGTACCGATTGCCATGTATGATGTTGTAGGCATCACTGAATCATGGTTGAAAGAAGATTATTTCGGGGAGCTTAATGTCCAGGGATACACATTGTATCAAAAGAACTTGCAGAAAAGCAGAGAGGGTGGCACTGTTCTATTGGTAAAATTGAAATCAAATCATTAGAAAGCGGTGACATAAGATCAGGAGGTGTTCAGTCATTTTGGACAGAGCTAGGGAATGGCAAGAGTAAAAAGAACCTTGATGGGAGTTGAATACAGACCCTCAAACGATAGTAAGGATCTGATCTACAAATTACAATGGAAAATGGAAAATATATGCTAAAAGGGCAATGTTACAATAGTTATGGGGGATTTCAGTGTGCAGGTAGACGAGAAAAATAGGTTGGTGCAGGATTCCAAGAGGGGGAAATCCTAAAAGACCCATGAGATGGCTTTTTAGACCAGTTCATGGCTGAGCCTACGAGGGGATCAGCTATTCTGGATTGGGTGTTGTGCAATGAAGCAGAATTGATTAGAGAGTTTAAGGTAAAAGAATTGTATGGGAAAATATGATCAAATTCACCCAGAAATTTGGGAAGGAGAAGCTAAAGTCAGATGTGTCAGTATTGTAGTGGATTACAGAGGCATGAGAGAGAAGTTGGCCAGAATAGATTGGAAAAGAACTCTGGCGTGGATGACTTCAGAGCAACAATAGCTGAAATTTCTGGAAGTAGTTCAGAAGGCGAAGGACATATACTAGAGTAAGAAGTATTCTGAAAGCTAGATGATACAAACATGGCTAACGAGAAGTTAAAGCCAAAGAGAGGGCATATAATAGAGCAAAAACTAGTCTGAAGTTAGAGGATTGGGAAAACCAACAGAAGGCAACTAAAAAATTCATTAAGAAAATAAAAATGGAAAATGAAAGTGAGCCAGCCAGTAATATTAAAGAGGATACCAAGGGTATCTTCAGGTACATAAAGTGTAAAGGAGAAGTGAGAGTGGACATCAGACTGCTGGAAAATGATCCTGGAGAAGTAGTAATGGGGAACAAGGAAATGGCGGACGAACTGAATAAATGTTTTGCATTAATCCTCACTGTGGAAGACACTAGCGGTATGGTGGAAGTTCCATTGTCAAGATTCATGAAGTATGTGAAGTTACCATTATTAGGGAGAAGATTTTTGGGAAACTGAAAGGTCTGTAGGTAAATAAGTCACCTGGACCAGATAGTGTACACCCCAGAGTTCTGAAAGTGGTGGCTGAATAGATTGTGGTTGCAGTAGTAATGATCTTTCAAGAATCACTAGATTCGAGAATGGTTCAGGAAGACTGCAATATTGCAAATGTCACTCCACTCTATAAGAAGGGAGAGAGGCAGAAGAAAGGAAATTATAGCCCAGTTAGTTTGCCCACAATGGTTGGTAAAATGTTGGAGTCAATTATTAAGGATGAGGTAACTTGGAGGAATATGATAAAATAAGCCATCGTCAGAATTCCTCAAGGGAAAATCTTGTCTGACAAATCTGTTAGAATTCTTTGAAGAAATAACAAGCAGGATAGACAAAGAAGAGTCGTTTGATGTTGTGTAATTGGATTTTCAGAAGACAAGGTGACACACATGAGGCTGCTCAACAAGTATTACTGGAAAGATTTTAGCATGGTTAAAGCAGTGTGATTTGCAGGAGGCAAAGAGTGGGAATAAAGGGAGCGTTTTCTGATTGACTGCTGGTGACTAGTGGTGTTCCACAGGAGTCTCTGTTGGCACCGATTCTTTTTACATTGTATGTCAGTAATTTTGATGATGAAATTGATAGCTTTGTTGTAAAGTCTGTTGATGATATTAAGATAGGTGGAGGGTCAGGTAGTTTTGAGGAAGTAGGGAGGTTACAGAAGGACTTAAACAGATTGGGAGAAGGGACAAAGAAGTGGTAGATGAAATACAGATTTGGGAAGTGTATGATCATGTACCTTGGTAGGAGAAATGAAAGTGTTGACTATTTTCTCAGTGAAGAGAAAGTACAAAAAACTAAGGCACAAAGAGACCTGGCGTCCTTGTCAGGATTCCCTGAAAGTTAATTTGCAGGTGAGTCTGTGGTGAGAAAGGCAAATGCAATGTTAGCATTCATTTTAAGAGGACTACAATATATGTAAAAGCAAGGATGTAATGTTGAAACTTTATAAAGCACTGGTGAGGCCTCGCTTGGAGTATTGTGAGCAGTTTTGGGCCCCTTAGAAAGGATGTGCTGAAACTGGAGAGTGTTCAAAGGAGGTTCATGAAAATGATTCCAGGATTGAAAGGCTTGTCATATGAAAAGCATTTGAAGGCTCTGGGCCTGTATTCGCTGGAATTCAGAAGAATTAAGGGATGACCTAATTGAAACCTATCAAAGGGTGAAAGGCCTTGGTAGAGTGGATGTGGAGAGGATGTTTCCTATGGTGGAAGAGTTCAAGACCAGAGGAAATAGGCTCAGAATAGAGGCTGTCTTTTTAGAATGGAGATGGAGGAGGAATTTCTTTAGTCAGAGAGTGATGAACCTATGGAATTTGTTGCCACAGCCAGCTTTGGGGGCCAGGTCTATATGTTTATTTAAGGCAGAGGTTGATAGATTCTTGATTGGTGGAGGCATGAAGGGATTTGGGGTGAAGAAAGGTGTTTGGGGCTGAGAGGAAAAGTGGATCAGCCATGATGGAATGGCAGAGCAGACTTGATGGTCCAAATTCTGCTCCTATACAATTTGGTCTTATGGTCTGTATTGACCTTGTTATGAACGTTATGGTTTCGTGGGACAAAAACATTCTTTGTTCAGAAATGCTTCTGATGCTGAATAGCACAGAGATGTTTCTGATGCTCAACACAGCTGTAGACATGTGTGATCCCACAGAATCATTCAGAGAATTCCTCAACTGGAAGCCATGGATTAACCATGAGATCCATAATCTGCTGATGGTCAGGTCAGTGACATTCCGCTCTAGTGACCAAATAATATACAAGAGGTCCAGATATAATCACCAGAAAGCCATCTTATGGGCAAAGTGGCAACTCTAGACTAAACTTGAATCACTGAAGGATGCTGGACAGCTGTGGCAGCGCTTGAACGATATTAACTCTTACAAATGAAACCAAGCAATATAGGTGACAACAAGGCTTTGCTTCCAGATGAGCTTAATGCCTTCTCTACTTGCTTTGACTGTCAAAACATGGTGAACCTTCATGAACTTCCACTACCCCTGCTGACCCCATGATTTTAGTCCATGCGGCCATTGTGATTGCATCCTTCAGGAGAGTGAACCCACAGAAAGCATCTGGCCCAGTAGGGGTATCTGGCCAAATACTAAAGTCCTGTGCTGATCAACTGTCTGGAGTGTTCACCCATATCTTTATCCTCTCAGTAGAGCAGTCTGAAGTACCCACTTGCTTCAAGCATGATTCAGTTATACTGGTGCCTAATAAGAACGTGGTAACCTGCCTCTGACTATCATCTAGTAGCACTTACATCCACAGAGATGAAATGCTTTGAGAGGTTGGTGATGAAACTTACCAACTCCTGCCTAAGAAGTGACTTGGATTTACTTCACTGTCATCAAAACCAAGGAGCTGATTATTGACTTCAGGAGGAGGAAACTGGAAGTTCATGAGCCAGTCTTCATCGTGGGATCCGTGGTGGAGAGGATCAGCAATTTTAAATTCTTTGTTGTTACTATTTCAGAGGATATGTCATGGGCCCAGCATGTAGGTACAATTACGAAGAAAGCATGGCAACACTTCTTCTTCCTTAGAAGTTTGTGAAGATTTGGCATGATATCTAAAACCTTGCAGAACATCTGTAGTGTGGTGGAGAGTATATTGACTGGTTGCATCGCAGCCTGGTATGGAAACACCAATGCCCTTGAATGGAAAATCCTACAAAAAAATTGTGGATACAGCCCACTTCATCAAGGGTAAAGCCCTCTCTCCCATTCAGAACATTTATATCTGTTGCAGCTGTTGCAAGAAAGCAGCATCCATTATGACGCACCCCCACCACCCAGGACATGCTTCCTTCTCACTGCTGCCATCAGGAAGAAAGAACAGGAGCCTCTGAACCCACAATGCCAAGTTCAAGAACAGTTATTACCCCTCAACCGTCAGACTCTTGAACTAGTGGCGATAACTTCACTCAACTTCACTTGCTCTATCACTGAACCGTTCCCAAAACCTATAGACTCGCTTTCAAGAACTCTTCATCTCATGTTCTTGATATTTAGTACTTACTTACTTTATTATTATTATTGTAGGGACTCCTTAATTTCATTAAGCAGAATTCACCCAGGCTGTTAAGGGTTAATTTCTCCATGTATGTTATGTGTTGCATTGTACATTATTACGTTTTTGGGGGGGGGGGGGGGCGGAGGCCGACATTTTCTGTGCCAATAGCCTTCTTGTTGATATCCACAATAGTGCCAGGCACTTTGAGCCGGAGAAGCTAGCCATTGCCAGAGCTGAGTTTCATGGCATGGAGTGCCTGGGCATCGTCAAGCTGTCCATCAGTCCATGGGCTTCCCTTCTCCACATTGTGGGAAAACTGGAGGGGGGGTGTGGCGGGTGGCATCATGTGGCGATTACCGCTACTTCAACGCCACCTTAACCCCGACCGATACCTGATCACAGACATCCGGGATTGTTCTGCATGCCTGGCAAGGAAAATTATTTTCTCGAAGGTAGACCTCTTTCACAGTTATCACCAAGTCCCTGTCCATCCAAGTGACATTCCTAAACCCGCTGTTATTGCACCGTTTGAGTTCCTTTGATTGCCATTTGGATTGTAGAATGCGGCCCAGACCTTTCAGTGCCTCGTGGACATTGGGATTTACCGTTCCTATTTATTTACCTAGATGGCATTTTAGTCTTCTAGGGATGAACATCTCTTACACTTGAGAACCTTTTTTGAACGCATTAGTCAGCACAGCCTTATTGTCAACCTAGCAAAGTGCCAGTTTGGACTAGTAACACACACAGAATGCTGGTGGAACGCAGCATGCCAGGCAGCATCTATAGGAAGAAGTACAGTGACATTTTGGGCCGTGATGTCACTGTAATTCTTCCTATAGATGCTGCCTGGCCTGCTGTGTTCCACTAGCATTTTGTGTGTGTTGCTTGAATTTCCAGCATCTGCAGATTCCCTTGTGTTTGAGTTTGGACTAGTGTTCAATTTCCTCAAACACTGCCTCAGTGCAGCAGGGGCAGTTCCCCTGCCAGCGGAGTTTTTGGGCATGGTGAACTTCTTGCACAGTTTTGTCCCCAAAGTAGCTCAGCTCATATGCCTCCTCTACACGGCCCTTAAAGGCAAATCAGTTAACCATGTCATGGACTGGACGGAGGAAAGGTTCAAGGCATTCTCAGACGCTAAGCAGGCATGGTCTAATGTAATGCTGCTGGCACACCCCTCCCACCCTCTCACCAGGGACACGTCAGATTGCGTGGTCAATGGCGCTTGGCAGCCTTTTGCCCCTTTTTGCTAACAACTTCGCCTCTGCGAGTGCACGTACAGGATGTTTGATTGTGAGCTTTCCAGCCTGTACTTGGCAGTGCAGCATTTTCGTTTTCTTTTAGAGGGCAGTCCATTTACTGCTTTTGTGGATCATAAGCCCCTAGCAGTCGCCATGGCTAAGGTCTCTGAACCTTGGTCTGCTGGACAGCAGTTAAACCTTTCTTTTATTTCAGAGCTTACCACAGACATCCAGCATGTTGTGGGGAAGTGCAACCTCGTGGCTGACTACCTTTCCCAGTCCTTCACTGGTGCTGTCCATTTGGGCGTGACTTTGCTCAGATGGCGGAAGACCAGGTTTCAGACCCAAATGAGCAGGTGCTGCATTCGGCAGACAGAGGGCTGAAATTGTTGGACGTTGCTTTTGGTGACCGCAGCGTTTTACTACTGTGTGATGCGTCAATGAGGCAACCCAGGCTGGTTGTGCCAGCAAACTGGCAGCAGCATGTTTTCAACGTGGTCCACTGGCTTTCCCACCCGGGCCGGAGGGAACAGAAACTGTTGACAGAAACGTTTGTTTGGCCCAGGCTTAAGAAGGATGTCAGGGACTAGGCTAGTGCTTGTTTAGTTGTGTCCAAGGCTCCTTTGCTTCCTTTCGTGGTCCCTGAGCAGTGTTATGACCACATGAATGTGGATTTGATAAAAACACAAAATGCTGGCAGAACTTAGCAGGCCAGACAGCATCTATGGGAGGAGGTAGTGACGACGTTTCAGGCTGAAACCCTTCATCAGGAGTGAAGTAACATGGGATGGTCGAGGAGGGATAAAAAGTGGGGGGAGGGATGAAGTAGAGAGCTGGGAAGTGATAGGCTGAAGGGAAGTGGGCTAGGGGGAACGTGGAGAATTATGGGAAATAAGAGTAGGGCTGGGGGAGATTATAGTGAGGGGGGGAAAAGAGAGAGAAAGAGAACCAGAATAAAATTATAGATAAGGATGGGGTGGGGGGGGGGGGGGGGCAGAAGTATCAGCAGATATCTGTGAGTTGGATGTTCATGCCGGCAGGTAGGAGGCTACCTAGGCAGGAGATAAGGTGTTGCTCCATCAACCTGCATTTGGCCTCATCTTGACGGTAGAGGAGGCCATGGACAGACATGACGGAGTGGGAGTGGTCTGTGGAATTGAAGTGTGTGGCCACAGGGAGATCCCGCCACTGCTGGAGGACTGAGCGCCGGTGTTCGGCGAAACGGTCTCCCAGTCTGCGGCGGGTCTCCCCAATGTATAAATGGCCACACCAGATACAGTATATCACCTCAGTTGACTCGCAGGTGAAGTGGTGCCTCACCTGAAAGGACTGTCTGGGGCCTAGGATGGTGGTGAGGGAAGAAGTGTGGGGGCAGGTGTAGCACTTCTTCCGTTTGCAGGGATGTGCCTGGAGGGAGGTCGGTGGGGAGGGATGGGGGGGATGAATGGACAAGGGAGTCGCGTAGGGAGCGATCCCTGCGGAAAGCCGAGAGTGGGGGGGAGGGGACGATGTGTCTGGTGGTAGGATCCCGTAGGAGGTGGCGGAAGTTACGGAGGATTATACGTTGGATCTGAAGGCTGGTAGGGTGATAGGTGAGGATCCCTGGTGGGCTGGCAGGGGGATGGGGTGAGGGCAGAGGTGCGTGAAATACGGGAGATGCAATGGAGGGCAGAGTTGATAGTGGACGAAGGGAAGCCCCTTTCTTTAAAAAAGGAAGACATCTCCTTTGTCCTAGAATGAAAGGCCTCATCCTGAGAGCAGATGCGGCGGAGGCGGAGGAATTGAGAGAAAGGGATCCCAGCCCTACCTTTCTTTCTCTCTTATTTCCCATAATTCTCCACCTTCCCCTTAGCCCATTTCCCTTCAGCCAATCACTTCCCAGCTCTCTACTTCATCCCTCCCCCCACTTCTTATCCCTCCTCGACCATCCCATGTTACTTCACTCCTGATGAAGGGTTTCGGCCTAAAACGTCGTCACTACCTCCTTCCATAGATGCTGTCTGGCCTGCTGAGTTCTGCCAGCATTTTGTGTTTTTATTTATTTACAGCATCTGCAGATTCACTCATGTTGCCTTTGACTGTGGATCCGGTTGGCTGTTAACCTGTCCCGTGGGTTTACTCACCTCCTGACCATTCTTGATAGGACCACATGTTGGCCAGAGACAGTGCCGCTGTTATCTATTTCAGCCGCAGAAGTGGTGCGAGCGTTCGCTGGCTTGTGGATCACTTGGTTTGGCGTCCCATCAGATACATCTTCAGACTGAGGGATGCAATTTACATCTGAGCTTTGGTGTGTGGTTCCCTGTGATCTGGGAGGTGAAACCACTGGACCATAGCTTATCACCCTCAGGCTAACTGTCTGTGCGGCTGACTCCACTGTTCAGTGAAAGCCTCAGTGACGGTTGTTGGGTGGACAGACTACCGTGGGCCATCGTGGGCCTGAGGTCGGTCCCTAAAGTGGGCCTTCAATTCTCTTCTGCGGAGGTCATGTTCTGGAAACCCCTGCGAGTGCCCGCAGAGTTTCTCCCTACATCCATGGTCCCATGGTCTGCTTCGCAGCAATGATCAGCTTTTATGGACAGCACAAAAACTTTTGCTCCAGTGCTAATGGTACAGCATGGCTTACTGCAGTCACACCTGTTGCTGGGTCTGCAGGAGGCAAAATATGTGTTTGTGTGTCATGATGGACATCGGGGTCCCCTGTGGCCACCTTATGATCACCCGTTTCACTTGTTGGAAGCGGGAGATAAGTTTTTTTGCTGGACTCCAGTGGAAGTGGCACAGCCTCCATGGAAGGGCTGGCCTCTCACCTCTAGACCCTCTGACATTGACTGTTCTTCCCCGGCACCTGCCTGTAAAGGCAGGAGTAGGTTCGGCCGAGTTTTGCAAGCCCCTGCTTGTTTGACTTTGTCTGCTAGGGTGAATTCTAGGGGCAGCGTGTGTAGAGACTTCTTAATTTAATTTCACAGAATTCACCCAGACTGTTAAGGGTTCGCCATGTATGTTACGTTCTACATTACTGTGTTTTGTGGGGTGGGGTTTTTTCTTATGTATGACATCACCATTTGTTAGCGTGGGAATAAAGTATATATTAGAAGTAATTACACTCATGTTGTTTTTGTCAACACTCCTACATTATCATTATTTTCTTTTGTGTTTGCACAATTTATAATCTTTTGCACATTGATTGTTTGTTCGTCCTGTTGGGTGTGGTCTTTCATTGATTCGATTATGTTTCTAGAATTTACTGAGTATGCCCATGTAACATGGAAGCAGGTTCACTTCATGGGTTTGGTGAGTGAGACAGAAGACAGTGATTACGAATAAGCATAGTAATCATTTACTTACAAACAGTAAAACATTCGATCAAACATCTAAGTCCCTGAGTACAAAACAAAATATTTAACAGATACTCAGCTAAGAGGGCACGTGGACTCCCCAAAGTTTGGAGCACCAGTCGCGACCTCGATGTGAAATCCTGGAATCTAAAGGAAAGAGACCGAGCCTCCCACATGTGCTATTCTTATACTCCTGAGGTGCTTGAAACCAGACACTGGTGCAGTGGCACACAAGGTAACCAGTGAGGAAGAGGTGCTGCTGCATACTTCCAGTGGGCCTATCAATGACTGGCAGGTAGAAGCTGCTTTGCAACAACAAGTAAACTAACACCCACATAACAGCCCACAAGCAAACTAGTCTCCAGGTTGTACATAGTGACATATATGTACTTTAATAATAAATTTACTTTGTACTTTGTACCTGTCCAGTGTGAACTTCAGTGAACATATACAGACAGTATTGTCCTTGTTGTCCCTGAAGTAAGGGGAGGGAAAAGCAGAAGGTGTACAGGTGGATGTAGGAGAAGATAGATTTGTTCTCACTAGTAATATTCTTTCTGCCAAATAATCACTATCCTGCATTATCTGATTTTTCCCAGGAAGGACCTCAGTTGGAATCCCCATTTTTGTTAAATTTCCTTTTATGAGATTGTTCATTTAAGAGAAAGGAGAGCAAAACTGGGAAAAGCAAACAAAAGCACGAGCAGTAGATTTTAATCTGACTGAATTTTTGTCAGAGTCATGCAGCACTGAATTAGGCTCTTCAGATGGCCGAGCCTGACACCCCTTTAACACTAATCCTACACTGAAATGATATTTATTTCCTCCACATTCCAGTCAACTCCTGCCTAGATTCTACCATTCACCACATTCTATGGATAGTTTACCATGGCAAATTAAACCAATAACCAGGGTATCTTTGAAATCTACAGTAAAACCGAAACACCCAGAGGAAACACATGCACTGTCAGGGAGAATAGGTAAGCACCATTCAGACGGCACTAGAAGCCAAGATTAAACCTAAGATTACTGAAGCCATGAGGAAGCCACTCTATCTGCTCTACCGCATGTTATTGACTCGTGAAACTGGCCTGATCACTTTTGCTTACTGAGGGAGGGATTGCTTTACCAACTGAACACTTTCTCCCCTCCCCCATTTATTTATATATTTATTTCTTTGTTTGTTTGTTAATTATATATACAACTCAGGCAAGGAGCATGAAATGGGGATCAATGGCTGAATTTTTGACTGCTGGCAGATTTGTGCATATATACTGTTTTTAAATGGAAAGTAACTTTTTGACATTAGGGCTCTATCTCTTTTGTATCTCTTCTCTCTTCTACTCTCCATTGCAAAATGATCTGATCTTAACTTTGTATAAATGTAAGAAACAAGTTACATTTGCAGTGCTTTTCATTGAGGCAGATTGAAATCCAGATATACAGGCAATCCCTATGACAAAGGGAGGGGTGGGGTGGTTTGCGGAAAGCGGTCCGTATTGCGGTTTGTCAACTTTGACAACTTGCATGTGTCAAGAATTATGAGTTGAAACATTTATTTAGTTTCTGCATGTAAATATTGAATGTGCAAATTTTTATTTCATATTTCAGAATTTTTTGGATGGATTTGTGATTTCCATAAAAGCTCATTTTCATTCCACAGACTGGCATAATGAAGAAGATACTTATAAAATACTAATGTTCTTATTTCATCTTTTAATTTTATTTTGCAGCTTTGGCTTTACCAATAAAACTGGGAATAAAAACCACTTGCCAATAGGAGTGTATGGAAATGGGTTTAAATCTGGCTCCATGAGGCTAGGGAAGGATGCTATGGTCTTCACCAAGAATGGAGGAGCTTTAAGTGTGGGCCTCTTATCGCAGACGTACCTGGAGCAGATTAATGCACAAGCTATAATCATCCCCATTGTGCCTTTCAACCAACACAATAATATCCTTTTACATAATGGAATTTGTGTTAACATTATTTTAATTTGATAGAGTTCTTTGAAAGCAAATTCCATAGAATTTTGTCTATATAAGGTGTATTTTTACATTGCTTTTTAACTACATCCTCCATTTAAAATGTATGTGCCTTTACATTTTGTTTGTGTTAAGTCTTTAGTAAGTAGAATCAGTTTCTAAAATACTCTGTGTATTTATTAAAAAGCAAATGGATCGTTTACTGTAAAATGCTAATCACAGTTTTGAAAATTTTCAGTAATTTCTTGAAATTTGGGTGATTTTACTGGTTTTATTGTGAAGAGTGGAATGGTCCTCCCATCATAATGGATAATAATTGAGGTAGTAGGGCAACAGATAAAGATTGATGGATAAGCAGGAGAAACAGAGGGACAGGTGTAGGGAGCTGGTTGGTGCAATCAGGATATTGAAAGAAGGTGAAGTATTGAATAGCACTTGGCTGCAATGTATTTCTATCTTTTTTTTAGAAAAAGTGATGTGTAAAGTTTGTAATTAACTTCTTTTTATCTATTCCAACATGCTTTGTTGTTACTGTGCCATGTTTAGCCACTGTAATACTCTCTTATGGTCTTGTATTAGAGGACTCTGCCATTAGCATGCATCCTGCTCATGCCTAAATCGATATCTAGGGTAAAGTTAATGAGATTAGCTTGAAAAAAAAACTAAGTAGAACAGTTTAAATTTTAGAAATAACTGGTCTTTTCTGACTTTAACAAAAACAGGAAAATATTAAGTTTTCAAGTCTGTTCTACTACCCTATAATTGACCAAAGTCCTGATTTCACACTAGTCAAGTGTAGCTGTGCCCACAGCCTCTAATTGTAGGCCTCCTCATGCATGAGTGTAAAGTAATTAAAAGGAAATGGTCAAATAGAATACTGAAACACTTTAAGCCTTTGTAAAAGAATTAACAGATTAGAGATTGAGTTTCCTGAAATCAAAATGATTTGATTGGAATTTTCAAGAAATTGAGAAAAGCTGATAAGGTAAAATAAAGAGCAACTCTGCTTAGAAGCTTATCTAGGCCATTTTCTGCATGTGAATTAGTGTTTGCAAACTCAAAAATTGCTTCTAAAAGCTCTTGTAAAAAATAATGCGATGTGTTCATCAGTTCTAAAACAGTTGTTACCAAGTTCCTGAGTTTAATACCATGCTGCCTCAGGAACACTGGAGATTCGAGGTCAAGTTTCCCTTATTTGTCATATGGTAATTACAAGGACATACTATAATACAGCTTTTGGTGAAAATTGGCAAAAATGTATAGTTGCCACAATGATGGAAGAAGGAAAGGTGAAGTCCTCCCATGGGGATAGAGGGACTTCCATGAGATCTTAAAGAGCAAAGTACACTGAGAATAGCTTCCTTGTGCAAAGGGCTGAAATGGCAGGAATTAACTAGGATAGTGTTGGTACGACACAAAGTCCTCTATGAATACCTATACAGTTCATGGGCCCGACAACTGAATGCCACTTCCAGTACTTGAATACAAAAGACACATTAGCCAAATAGAAGATTCTTCACTTTGTTGTTGAGCTACTCTTGCATTCTACAATGCAGCAGTAACCATCAGTGTGATAATATGGCTTATCTCAGTAGATGGAGTCTGCAAAAATCCTAAGCAAGGTTTCTAAGAGTGAGGGTGACTCTGACTTTAATAGTGGGTGTAATAGATGTGCATATGTTTGGTTGCAGTACAGGTATTGTATTTGGAAGATTAGCAGCACTTTTAATTAGGAGTGTCTTTTTTAAGTTTTGAAGCAGGAATTGTGTGAAAATGTATTCTTCATGTTAATTTTCTGATGTACGTTATTCTCCTAGAACAATGATTTTGTAATTTTTTTGGTTGAACCAAATCTTATATGCCCAGGCCAACTGTGTAGTGTCTTTGTCCATGGTCTCTTTGTGGGTATTCTTACCAGAACCCTATATGGAGGGCATGTCTTGCTGACCTGAAGTAATTGCACCTCCAGCTGCCTGACCATAGTAACAACACACTGAGGAAGTTCAACTTTAAATTCTCCCTGAAAGCTTTGACAGCAAATTCCACTTTTTGATGGTTGTAAAAGTTCTTAATCCATTTTAATAAGTTTTAATTGTCTCTGAAATTCAGCTTCCCCCTTGCTTTATACCTGCAATCCAGACAAATAACCTCTTCCAAAATGTCAGTAAGACAGAGGAGATGGCTATCGACTTCAGGAGAACTCGCACCACTTGCACTTCTCTTTATATCAGTGGCACAGCAGTGGAAACTAAGCACTGCATACAATGGCATGCAAACATTTGGGCACCCCTGGTCAAAATTACTATTACTGTGAATAGCTAAACCAGTAAAAGATGACCTGATTTCCAAAAGTCATAAAGTTAAAGATGACACATTTACTTTAATATTTTAAGCAAGATTACTGTTTTATTTTCATCTTTTACAGTTTCAAAATAACAAAGAAGGAAAAGGGTCTGAAGCAAAAGTTTGGGCACCCTGCATGGTCAGTACATAGTACTCTAACACCCCCTTTGGCAAGCATCTCAGCTTGTAAACGCTTTCTGTAGCCAGCTAAAAGTCTTTCAATTCTTGTTTTGAGGATTTTCACCCATTCTTCCTTGCAAAAGGCTTCTAGTTCTGTGAGATTCTTGGGCCGTTTTGCATGCACTGCTCTTTTGAGGTCTATCCACAGATTTTCGATGATGTTTAGGTTGTGGGACTGTGAGGGCCATGGGAAAACCTTCAGCTTGCGCTTCTTGAGGTAGTCCATTGTGGATTTTGAGGTGTGTTTAGGATCATTATCCTGTTGTAGAAGCCATCCTCTTTTCATCTTCAGCTTTTTTTATGGACAATGTGATGTCTGCTTCCAGAATTTGCTGGTATTTAATTGAATTAATTCTTCCCTCTACCAGTGAAATGTTCCCCGTGCCAATGGCTGTAACACAAGCCCAAAGCATGATTGGTCCATCCCCATGCTTAACAGTTGGAGAGGTTTCTTTTCATAAAATTCTGCACCCTTTTTTCTCCAAAGATACCTTTACTCATTGCGGCCAAAAGTTCTATTTTAACTTCATCAGTGCACAGGACTTGTTTCTAAAATGCATCAAGCTTGTTTAGATGTTCCTTTCCAAACTTCTGATGCTGAATTTTGTGGTGAGGACGCAGGAAAGGCTTTCTTCTGATGACTCTTCCATGAAGGTCATATTTGTGCAGGTGTCGCTGCACAGTAGAACAGTGCACCACCATTCCAAAGTCTGCTAAATTTTCCTGAAGGTCTTTTGCAGTCAAACAGGAGTTTTGATTTGCCTTTCTAGCAATCCTACAAGTGGTTTTCTCGGAAAGTTTTCTTGGTCTTCCAGTCCTTAACTTGACCTCCACCGTTCCTGTTAACTGCCATTTCTTAATTACATTACGAACTGAGGATGCCTTCTCCTGTGTGGGCATCATTTATTTTAATTTTCAGAGTGCTAGGCAGCTGCTCAGAGGAGCCCATGGCTGCTGATTGTTGGGACAAGGTCTGAAGAGTCAGGGTATTTATAAATCTTTGAAATTTGCATCACATTGCCTTTCCTAACGATGACCATGAACAAGCCGTAGCCCTAACAAGCTAATTAAGGTCTGAGACCTTGGTAAAAGTTATTTGAGAGCTCAAATCTCTTGGAGTGCCCAAACTTTTGCATGGTGCTCCTTTCCTTTTTTTCACACTAAAATTGTACAGAACAAAAACAATACACTAATCTTGCTTAAAATGTTGAAAAGAATATTTCATCTTTAACTTTATGACTTTTGGAAATCAGTTCATCTTCTATTTACTTAACTATTCACAGTAAAAGAAATTTTGACCAGGGATGCCCAAACTTTTGCATGCCACTGTATCCTCTCATGTCTCAGAACACATACTACACAATTAAGAAAGCTCACTAACACATCTGCTTTTTCTGAAAGACTGAAGAGAGCTGGATTATGCACGTCAATACTCCCAAGCTTGTACAGATGCGCAGTAGAGATTATCCTAACATACAGCATCATTGCATGCTACAGAAATTACACTGCAGAGGACAGAAATACTTTACAGAAGGTAGTCAAAACTGCCCAGTGCATCACTGGCACCTGCATACCCACCATCAAGGACATATACAGAAAAAGGCCAGTAATATCATGAAGGATCCCACCCATCCTGCTCATGGACTGTTTATCCCACTCCCATTAGGGAGGAGGCTACGTAGTATCCACGCCAGTGCCACATGATTCAAAAACAGTTACTTTCCCGAAGCAGGAAGGCTGATCCCACTAATCCACCTACCTCATCTCTTATCACTATAAGTTTATCAATCCCTGTCAGTTAGCTTATGTACAGACATTCCTGTACCTAGCTTTACTTTATGTACATATAATCAATTGATGTATTTCAGTTATCCTGTGTTTATTGTGTTTTTTATTATTGCATTCTTTTATCTTATTCTGCTTTTTTGTGGTGCATCAGGTCTGGAAGTAATAATTCTTTCACTGTCCTTTGCATTTGTGTACTGGAAATATTAAACAATCTTGAATCTTGAATTGTATCTCCGGCCAAATCCGTAGGCGAGCAATAATGCACCAGATCAAACCTGATGCAAGATCCAAGAATGGGCTCTGCTCACCTTCCTTCACCCTCTCCACCACTGTTAATGCTGAGGAAAGCCAGCAAGAGAAGCCATGCATTTGGACTCCACAGAAAGTCAAATATGTCATTAAGTTCAGACTGTCTCATGTTTGCCAGCATATCTGTAGAAGTCCCAAGTTCAAAGTAAATTTATTATCGAAGTATATATATTTCGTCTGAGGTTTATTTTCTTGCAGGCATTCAGAGCAAATATAGGAAACACAATAGAATCGATGAAAGACCACACTCAACGGGACAGCTAAACAACCAGTGTGCAAAAGACCACAAACTCTGCAAATGCAAAAAGAAGCTTAAATAAAAATAAATGAGCAATAAATACCAAGACAGGAGATAAAGAGTCCATAGTTTGTGGTGACATTTCAGTGATGGGGCAAGTGAAATTATCCCCTGTGATTCAAGAGCCTGATGTTTTGAGGGGTAATAACTGTTTCTGAACCTGGTGGTGTGGGTTCTGAGGCTCCTGTACCTTCTTTCTGATGGCAGCAGTGAGAAGGGAGCATAGCTTGGATGGTTTGGGGTCTGTGACGATGGATGGTAGTTTACTGCGACAGTGCTCCATCTAGATATTCTCAATGGTGGAGAGGGCTTTACCTGTGATGGCCTGGGTGGTATCCACTATTTTTTGTAGGTTTTTCTGTTCAAGGGCATTAGTAGTTCCATACCAGGCTGTGAGGCAACCAATCAATATATTCTCCACCATACATCTATAGAAGTTTGTCAAGGTTTTAAATGACATTCTGAATATTCACAAGTTTCTAAGAATGTAGAGGCATTGCTGTGTTTTCTTCATAATGGCACTTGCGTGCTGGACCCAGGTGTTATAATTTCTTTGGTGTTATTATTTCCTCTGAAAGTTAAAGTTGCTGACCCACTCTACCTCTGATCTCACAATGAGGGGGACTGGCTCATGGACCTTGGTTTCTTCCTCCTGAAGTCAATAATTAGCTCCTTGGTCTTGCTCACATTGAATGAGATGATGATGTTATGGAGCCAGATTTTCAGTCTCCCTATATGATCTGATTCATCACCACCTTTGATTCAGCCCAACAGTGGTGTCATCAACAAACTTAAATGTGGCATTGGAGCTGTGCTTAGCGTCACCGTCACAAGTATAAAATAAGTAAGAGCAGGAGGCTAAGCACACAGCCCTGTGGTGCACCTGTGCTGATGGTGATTGTGGAGATGTGTTGCAAATCTGAACTGACTAGGATTTGCAAGTGAGGAAATCAAGGATCTACTTACACAAGGAAGTATTGAGGCCTAAATATTTGAAGCTTATTGATTAGTTTTGAGGGGATAGTAATATTCAATACTGAGTTGCAGTCATTGAAGAGCATCCTAATGCCTAATGTATGCACCTTCGGTGCCCTGATGTTCCAGGGTTGAGTAAAGAGCCAATGAAATGGCATCTGCTGTTGGCCTTTTGTGATGGTAGCAACTTGCTTTAATTGAGTAACTGCTAATTGTCTATTTCAGAAGATTTGGGGCACAGTGTTTCAGAAGTTAAGTCGTCGATTCCTGTTGTGCAGAATTTAAATGTAAAAGTTAAGTAGTAATGTATATTGAGTTAGTCATTTACAGACTGTGGAGGCTGGAAACCCGAAGGCCTGTCCTGGGGTTTGGAGGACTGTTTGTATGTGTAGGAGAGAGGAAAGGGGTTTGTTTTGCTGTTGTTTTTGAATTGCTTGTTGTGTTTTTTTTGTGTTCTGCTGAGCATTGTCAGCATGCTATGTTGGTGCTGGAATATGTGGTGACATTGCCTCCAGCACATCCTTAGGTTGTGTTGATTGTTAATGCAAATGACACATTTCTCTTTATCCTTCTGAGGTACATGTGATAAATAATTGAATCTGAATCTGAGAATCTTTTGAACACTTCTTAACTCTGAAGTACAGAACCTCATAGTTACTGAAGATTCGGTGCCAAGTCTGGAGGCTATTTTAAAATACTCAGTTTTCAAATCCCAGGAGGAACTACTGGCAGAATTTGATGCAATTGCTGGCAAGAAAGGAACCCGGATTGTTATTTGGAATATCAGAAGGTAAGTATCTTACTCATCTGAGAAGTAAAGTTTTACATGGTTTACTACAATACTGTGAGTCCATTTTGTGAGTTAATTTGAGGTTCCCCAATATCCCAGTTCCTAAATGACCCTTCTTCCCTATAGTCATCCACTCTTTGACCATCCCCACCCATACCCCCTTCCTATCCTTTGGCCCTGTTCATTTTGCCATCCCATTGCTGAACTGTTTGTGCTTTGCTTTATCACTTACTGAATCCTCTTCTCCCTCTTCCCAGCTAAATTCCCAGTTAGCCAATTTTAAAAGGACACTGGTTAATTGTCCTTGCTCCAGTAATTCATTTTTCCCTTTGTGAAATACACCTGCAATTCATCTCTGCACCTCTTCCTGCTCTGTATTTGTTTTCTTTTCCTTGTGCTTAGTGATGTTACATTGCTGAACAACTGTATCATTTGCAGACAGTGTTGTAATCCCAAGCAATTTCAAGGTAAAGTTGTCCTGACTTAGTTCTAGAGTGCTTGGAAGTTTCATACACCATTTTATGAAGGGTAGTAATCTGTGCTGTCTGGGAATTGTCCGTACCTTTTGAGATGAAGTAAACTGCTAGCATTCAAGTTTCAGGATAAATTGTAAACATTATGTTTTTTTTTAAGAGATGACAAAGGTATTGACGAGGGTAGGACAATGGATGCATCGACTTTAGTAAAGCATTGGAGCAGCCTTATAGTAGGCTGGTTCAGATAATTAAGTCACCTAGGATCTATAGTGAGTTGGAAAGTTAGATATAAAATTGTCTTGGTACTAGAAGACAGGATAGTGATGGAAGTTTGTTTTCCTAGTTGAGGTCTTAGACCAGTGTTGTTCTGTAAGCATCTGTTCTGTGACCGTTGTTGTTTGTATTTATTAATGATGTGCATGAAAATATGAATGGTAAGTTTACAGATAATTTGAAAATTGACAGAATTGTTAATAATGAGGATTATTGTCAAAGAATGGACCAGGATCTACTGTAGATTAGTTGGAAATTTGGGCATAGAAGTGGCAGATGGAGTTTAATCTGGACAAATGTAAGGAAATGCATTTGGGAGATCAGATTGAAGAGACAAGGATGTGGTCAATGTTGGGATGCTTAGTAGTATTGTTGCAGAGAGGGATCTGAAAGAATTATGAGGGGTATTGATTGGGTAGACAATTAAGAGTCATTTACCCAGGATGTAAATTTTAAATACTAGAGAGCGTAGTTTTAAGATGCAAGGCAGTATGACAGATGCCTGGAACATGCTGTCAGGGGAGGTTGTAGAAGCAGATATGAATATGATGTTTAGGAGATATTGAAATAGACACATAACAGGCAGGAACAGAGAAATATGGATGTACAGGCAGATTAAATTCATTACATTGGCATTACAGATAGAGCAGATATGGTCTATTCTATGTTTGATAGCATTTTGTGAGATATTGGACGATGCCTTATCCAAAATGTTAGACTGTATTTCTATGAAAAATCACCATTTTGCATCAGAAAGAGGAGTAGGAAAGAATAAGCAGAAGTGAATATTTCCTTTTTTTTTACTAGATTCCACATGCACAGTTTAATACTAGTGGTTTACTAGAAGTAGAGAATCTGTAACCCTGATCTCAACGAGAGAAGATTAGACATTAGATTGTGTCTGAAAGTTTTCATCTGAGTGATGACTGTCTTGGAACAACTGTGTTTGTAAATAATACACAACAGAGAATCCAGGTATAAGATGGAGTCTTTAGTTATTCTGTGGGAGTAAGCACTTTGCATGTTCATGTATTTTTGCATCCTGTTCCCAAGTACTGTAGCACAAGGTCTTCTCATATTGGTAACTCCAGAATGGATTGCTGCTAATGTTGTTACCATTGAGATACTCATTGAATAAGAATTTCAGTAGGTAAAAACTGGGAAAAAAACAGTCATTGCTAGTGCAAGCAAATTAGCTGTTTATGCAGGCGACAGTGTGTCTCACCCACCAAAACAGCTTAACAGTACAGCAACAAACTGGCATGGTGTACTCCTAGTTACAGTGTGACAGTTCTAAGACCACACATCAGTTATAAAGTTCTGGGTTATGCCAACAAGGCTTAAAATGGAAATGCACAAATTGAACATATATCGGATTACAGAACAACAACAGAACATATGCTAAACACAAGCAAGTCTACATACAGATAAGAAATCTAAAGCAATACACACAAAGTACTCGAGGAACTGAGCAGGTCAGGCAACAACTATGAGAATGAATAAACAGTCTAAGTTTTGCTCTGAGAACCTTCATTTCTAGACCACAACTATTTCACTTGGAAATGTAATAGGTTAAATTGATCTTGTACAAAATTTGGATAGAACAAACAAGTGCAAACAGATGCGATTTCTGAGCCTTGATGTTGTAAGTATGCTTGTGCTTATTTTATATCTCTAAGAGTCCCATACAGTTTTTTTTTTAAGTGGCAATGGGAAATATTTCGTAAGCACATTGCATTTTCTTGGTATTCTTATATTTCTCAGTCTGTATTAGTTTGTGAATAATTTAATACTTTTGCTTTACATTGAGGGGATGTATGTTTTTTTTGTTACAATGCCTCATAAGTTAAGGATTTGGGGGTGTCAAAAGCCAATGATTCTCTGGAAAAGCATCTTGTGCAACAATTTGCTTCCACAACAGTTACCAACTCTATCTCTTACAGGGTTGATTTTGAAAAGTAATTACCGGTAAGCTCTCAAATGTCTACCTACTCCATACAGAAAATAGTTCATTTGCAGCATGATATTCAAATATTTCACATTTATCATTATTTGGCTCCATACTTGTCCGACAACCCTTAAGTAATTATCTGAATATCTTTTCATGCAGGAAAGCAGATTCAACATGTTTTTCTAAGCAGAATTGCTAATTTCAACAAACATATTGCTCTATATAAAAATGTTATAAAAATCTACAATACGTGAACATCTGAAATAGAGAAAATGCTGGAATCATTCAGCAGGACAAATAGCATCAGTGCAAATGCAAATAGAGTTAACATTTTAAGTTGAATACCCTTCAGCAAAACAGTTCTGGATCAGTTCTTCATTTTTCTATAATTCTTTCTTGTTTATTAAAGGCTTTTATATTTTTCAGAAACAAGGATGGAAAACCTGAGCTGGATTTCGAAACAGATCAGTATGATATAAGGATCCCAGATATCAATTGTGAGGAGAGTGCAGGAAAGAAGAAAAGCTACAAATGGCCAGAGAGGCTGGATCAGCACATTCCTGAAAGCGACTACTCATTAAGAGTCAGTACTTGAGTGCTGAATTTTTTTTATTATTTCAAAAAGAACAGGTCCGAGTATTGGATAGTCCTTCACATTAGGATTGGTAATACTTATTTACCAAATTCATGGAAATTTAATCATGCAGTATATAACTCCAGATGTTTTATAGCATGCCATAAGGCCATAACACATAGAAACAGAATTAGGTCACTTGTTCCATTGAGTCTGCTCCAGCAGTACTTAATGGCTGATTTATTATCTCTCCTGCCATCTCCATGTAACCTTTGACACCCTGAATAATCAAGAACCCGTTGACCTCCACTTTCAATATACAATAACGTCCTCTACAGCGATCTGTTGCAATGAATTCCACAGATTCACCACCTCTGGCTAAAGAAATGACTTCTCATCTCTGTTCTAAATGGACATCCCTCTATTCTGAGACTGTGCCTTCTGGTCCTAGACTTGCCCACAATAGGAAACATCCTCTCCACATCCAATCTATCTAGGACGTTCAATATTTAATAAATTTCAATAAGATCTGCCCTCAAATTTGTCTAAACCCCAGTGAGTATAGGCCCAGAGCTATCAAACCCTTTCATTCCTGGAACCAATTTTGTGCACCTCCTCTGGACTCTCTCCAATGCCAGCACATATTTTCTTAGATAAGGGGCCAAAAACTGCTTGCAATACTCCCAGGTACAGTCTGAACAATGTCTTAGAAAGCTTCAGCTTCACATCCTTGCTCTTATATTCTAGTCCTCTTGAAATGAAGACCATAGACCATAAGACATGGTAGCAAAATTAGCGCATTTGGCCCATTGAGTTAGCTCCACTATTTCGTCATGGCTGATCCATTTCCCTCTCAGCTCTGTTCTCCTGCCTTCCCCGGTATCTGTTCATACCCTGACTAATCAAGAACCTATTGACTTCTGCCTTAAATATACCCAATGACCTGGCTTCCACAGCCACCTGTGGCAATGAATTCCACAGATTCAACACCCACTGGCTAAAGTAATTCCTCCTCATCTCCATTTTAACTGGACATCCCTCTATTCTGAGGCTGTGCCTTCTGGTCCCAGATTCCCCCACTATAGGAAACATCCTCTCCACATCCATTCTATCTAGGCCTTACAAAATTTGATGGGTTTCAATAAGATACCACCCCCCCATTCTTCTAAATTGCAGTGAGTACAGGCCCAGAGCCAGCAAATGCTCCTCATATGATAACCCATTCATTCCCAGAATTGGTCCTGAGAACCTCCTCTGAACCCTCTCCAATGTCAACAATGACCCTTTTTTACATAGGGGCTCAAAACTGCTCATAATACTTCAAATGAGGCCACACCAGTGCCTTGTAAAGTCATAGCATTTTGCCCTTGTTTTTATATTCTAGTCCTCTAGTCATTGAAATGAGTGCTACTGACACAATCTGCAAGTTAAGCTTTAGGGAATCTTGCATGAGGACCTCAAAGTTCCTTTGTGCCTCAGATTTTTGACTTTTCTCCCTTTTTAGAAAATAGTCAGTGCTTTTTATCTACCAAAGTGCACAACCATACACTTCCCGACACAGTATTCCACCTGCCACTTCTTTACCCATATTCCTAATCTGTCTAAGCCCTTCTGCAGCCTCCCTGATTCCTCAACACTACCTGCCCCTCACCTATCTTTGTATCGTCCAGAAACTTGACCAGACAGCCATTAATTCCACCATCCAAATCTTTGACATGTAACCAAAAATAGAACCGGTCCCAGCACTAACTCCTGCAGATCGCCACTAGTCACTGACACCCAGTCAGAAAAGGTTTTCTTTTTTCCCCACGTTTTGCCTGCTGCCAATTAGCCAATATTCTATCCATACTAGTATCTTTCCTGTAATACCATGGGTTCTTACCTTGCTAAGCAGACCCATCTGCACCACTTTGTTAGAGGCTTTTTGAAAATCCAAGTACACAGCATTCACTGATTCTCCTTTGTCTGTTCTGCTTGTTATTTCTCCAAATAATTCTAATAAATTTGTCAGGCAAGATTTTCCCTTAAGGAAACTATGCTGACTTTGGCCTATTTTATCATATGCCTTCAAAGACCCCAAAGCCACATCCTTAACAATTGACTCCCAACATTTTCCCAACAACCACTGAGATCAGACTAACTGGCCTATAATATCCTTTCTTCTGCCTCCTTCTTGAAAAGTGGACTGACATTTGCAATTTTTGTGCTCTTCGGGATCCATGCCAGAATCTTTTGATTCTAGAATGATCATTATTAATGCCTCCACAATCTCTTCAGCTATCTCTTTCAGAACCCTGGGATGCAGTCCATCTAGTCCAGGTGACTTATCTACCTTTTGACCTTCCTGCTGCCAAGTATCTTCTCCCTAGTAATAACAACTGCATTCACTTCTGCCTGCAGACACTTTACAACTTCTGGAATATTGCTCATGTTTTCACAGTGAAGGCTGATGCAAAATACTTCTTCATTCCATCCACCATTTCCTTATCCCCTATTACTATGTTTCAAGCATCACTTTCTAGTGGTTTGAAATCTACTCTCACCTTTCTTTTGACTTTGGCTTCCTTTGTCAGCCACTGTTGTGTCATCCTACGTTTAGAATATTACTTCTTCACTGGGATGTATCTACCCTGTGGCTTCCAAATTACTCCCAGAAACTCCAGTCATTGCTGCTCTGACATCAACTTTGCTAGTGTCGCCTTCCAATCAATTTTAGCCAGCTCTTCTCTCATGCCTCAGTAATTCCTTTTACTCCACTGTTACACGGATACGTGTGATTTTAACTTCTTATATATATGATTTGGACTCAACAACAAGCTACTCTAAAAAGCCATCTCATAGGCATTCTATAAATCCTCTGTCTTGGGATACAACACCAACCCGATTTTTCCAATCTACTTGCATATTGAAATCCCCCATGACTAATGTAGCATTGTCCTTTTGACATGCATTTTCTGTCTCCCGCTGAATCTATAGCCCATAGCCTGGCCACTGTTTGGAGGTCAGTATATAACTCCCATTAGGGTTTTCTTTTCATTCTTGCAGTTTCTTAACTCTACCCACAAGGATTTTATGTCTTCCGATCCTGTGTCACCTCTTTCTAAGGATTTGATTTGATTTCTACCTGCTCTGCCTACCTGTCTGTCCTTTCAGTACATTGTGTATCCCTAGATGTTATGCTCCCAACTATAATCTTCATTGAGCCACAGCTCAGTGATGTGTCCATGCCATAGCTGCCAATCTCTAACTGCACTACAAGATCATCTACCTTGTTCCTGTACTGTGTGCATTCAAGTATAACACCTTCAGTCCTGTATTCATAACGCTTTTCGATTTTTGTCCCCTGCTGTACTGCAGCTCATCTCACTGACTGCAATTTTGCCCTATCCTGCTTGTCCTTCCTGACAGCCTCACTACACACTGCCTCTGCTTGTGTGACAACTGCCCCATCTTCAGCCCTATCACTTAGGTCCCCATACCCCCCCCCCCCTTACCAAATTAATTTAAGCCCTCTGCAACTGTTCTTGCAAATCTGCATTCAAGGGCCTCATATGGTTCAATGAATGTTAACATTGCATTTGCCTTTCTTCCCACCAACTCAACATACAAGTTAACTTTTAGGGAATCCTGCACAAGGACTCCCAAGTTCCATTGTACCTTTAATTTTTGAATTTTCTTCACATTTAGAAAATAATCTATGCCTTTATTCCTTGTACTAAAGAGCATGACCAGACATTTCCCTGCAATATATTCCATTTGCCACTTCTTTGCCCATTCTTCTAATCTGTACAACTTTCTGCAAACTCTTTAATTTCTCCATACTACCTGCCCCTCCACCTATCTTTGTATCGTCTGCAAACTTGACCACAAAGACATCAATTCCATATTTGATGTTATTTGACTATATGATTTCATGTCACATGGAATTTAATTAAGTGACATTCACTTTGGAAATACCTTAATTCAATATTACTAATTCCAATACAAAATACTTCCTTATTTTATCAGGTCATAGGAAAGCACAGTACAAAAACAGGCCCTTTAGCCCATCTAGTCCTTGCCAAAACCATTTAAACTGCCTGCTCCCATTAACCTTGACTATAGCCCTCCATATCCCTTCTATCCATGTACCTATCCAAACTTCTCTAAAACGTTGAAATGGAGCTCACATGCACAACATGTGCCGGCAGCTCATTCCACTCTTTCACAACGCTCTGAGTGAAGGAGCTTCCTTTCATGTTACCCTTAAACTTCTCACCTTTCACCCTTAAACCATGACCTCTGGTTGTAGTCCCACCCCACCTTAGTGGTAAAACTAATGGAGGAGATTGCTGAGCCTCTGACGATGATCTTTGCATCATCAGTGATGACGGGAGAGATTTCGGAGGATTAGAGGGTTGTGGATATTGTTCCCTTATTAGGGGTGCCCAGGAAATTATAGGCCAGTGAGTCTTACATCAGTGGTTGGTAAGTTGATGGAGTTGGTAAGTTGATGGAGACCTGAGAGGCAGGATTTATGAACATTTGGAGAGGCATAATATGATTAGGAACAGTCAGCATAGCTTTGTCAAAGGCAGGTTGCCTTACGAGCCTGATTGAATTTTTTGAGGATGTGCCTAAACACATTGATTGAAGTTAGAGCCGTAGATGTAGTGTATATGGATTTCAACAAGGCATTTGATAAGGTACCCCATGCAAGGCTTATTGAGAAAGTAAGGAGGCATGGGAACATTGCTTTGTGGATCCAGAACTGGCTTGCACACAGAAAGCAAAGAGTGGTTGTAGATGGGTCATATTCTGCATGAAGGTCAGTGACCAGTGGTGTGCCTCAGGGATCTGTTCTGGGACCCCTACTCTTCGTGATTTTTATAAATAAACTGCATGAAAGAGTGGAGGGATGGGCTAGTAAATTTGTTGTTGACACAAATGTTGAGTGTTTTGTGGATAGTGTGGAGGTCTGTCAGAGATTACAGCGGGACATTGATAGGATGTAAAACTGGGCTGAGAAGTGGCAGATGGAGTTCAACCCAAGAAAGTGTGAGGTGCTTCATTTTGGTAGGTCAAATATGATGGCAGAATATAGCATTAATGGTAAGACTCTTGGCAGTGTGGAGGATCAAAGGGATCTTGGGGTCCAAGTCTATAGGACATTCAAAGCTGCTATGCATGTTGACTCTGGTTAAGAAGGCATACGGTGCATTATCCTTCATCAACTGTTGGATTGAGTTTAAGCGCCGAGAGGTAATGTTGCAGCTATATAGGACCCTGGTCAGACCCCACTTGGAATACTGTGCTCATTTCGGCTTGCCTCACTACAGGAAGGATGTGGAAAGGGTGCAGAGGAGATTTACAAGGATGTTGAGTGAACTCAGCCTTTTCTCCTTGGAGTGACGGAGGATGAGGGGTGACCTGATAGAGATGCACAAGATAATGAGAGGCATTGATCGTGTGGATAGTCAGAGGCTTTTCCCCAGGGCTGATATAGAGAGTGTGAGAGGGCAAGAGTGCTTAGAAGTAGGTACAGAGGAGATGTCGGGGTAAGTTTTTTACGTAGAGAGTAGTGAGTGCGTGGAATAGGCTGCAGGAGGCGGTGGTGAAGGCGGAAACAATAGAATCTTTTAAGAGGCTTCTGGATAGGTACATGGAACTTAGAAAAATAGAGGGCTATGGGTAAGCCTCCGTATTTCTAAAGTAAGGATATGTTCAGCACAGCTTTGTGGGCTGAAGGTCCTGTATTGTGCTGTAGGTTTTCTATGTTTCTGACCTGCTTGTACTTACCCTAATAATTTTGTATTCCTCTTTCAAATCTCCTCTCAATCTTCTACGTTATAAATATAGTCCTAACCTGTTCGATCTTTCGTTATGACTCAGGTCCTACAGACCCGGCGACATCCTTGTAAATTTTCTCTGAACTCTTTCAACCTTGAACTCTTTTCTATGTAGGTGACCAGAACTGCACACAGTACTCCAAATTAGGCCTAATCAATGTCTTACACAACTTCAACATAACACTTCATCTTCTGTACTCAGTGAATTGATTTATGAAGGCCAATGTGCCAAAGCTTTCTTTGTGATCATATCTACCTGTATGCCCAGATGCCTTTTTCTACCACAATCCTCAGTGTCCTACAGTTCACTGTGTAAGACCTGCCCTGGTTGCAAAACTTCGCAATTGTCTGCATTAAATTCCATCTGCCATTTTCCAGCCCATTTTTCCAACTGATGCAGATTCCTCTGCATGCCATGATAACCTTCCTCAAAGTCCACTACTCCCCCAAACTTGGTGTCATCTGCAAATTTTCTGATTAAGTTAACATTATCATCCAGATCATTGATATAGGTGACAAACAATCAGGGACCCAGCAGTGATCCCTGTGGTACAGCACTAGTTACAGGCCTCCGGTCAGCGAGGCAACCCTCTACTACCACTGTCTAGCTTCTCCCACAAAGCCAATATCTAATCCAATTTACTACCTTATCTTAACTGCCAAGCGACTGAACCTTCTTGATCAGCCTCCCTTAACAGGACCTTGTGAAATGCTTTACTAAAGTCCATGTAGACAACATCCACTGTCTTGTCTTCATCTAAATTTCTTGGTGACTTACTTGAAAACTCTATAAGATTGGTTAGATGTGACCTGCAAAGCCATGCTAACAATCTGTAATCAGTCCATGTCCAGCTAAATACTTGTATGTATACAGTCCCTTAGATTATCTTCCAATAACTTTTCCACAGTTGTTATCAGACTCACTGGCCTATAATTTTCTGGTTTCTCTTCAGATCCTTTTTTAAAACAGCGAAACAAACTTCAGTCCTGATACTTATCCTGTCACTAAGGATGTTTTAAATATCTCTGCCAGGGCCCCTGCAGGTTCTGCACTTGGCTTCCGAAGGAACACCTTGTGAAGCCCTGGGGATTTATCCACCCTGATTTGCCTCAGTGTAGCAAATACCTCCTCCTCAGTAATCTGTACAGGGTCCATAAAGTTGATGCTGCTTTGTCTCACTTCTAAACACTCTCTTTCCGGCTCTGAGTAAATGTAGATGAAAAGAATACATTTAAGATGTCCCTCATCTTTTTGGCTCTACACATGGATTACCATTCTGATCTTCCAAAGGACCAATGTTGTTCCTTGCAATCCTTTTGCAATTAACTTATCTGTAGAATCCCTTAGGATTCTCCTTTGCCTTGTTTGCTAGAGCATCTTCATGCCTTCTTTTAGCCTTCTTTCTTAAGTTTCTTCTTGCATTTCTTGTACTCCAGAAGCACCTCCTTTGTTCTTACCTGCCTACACCTGCAATGATCTCCTTTTTTCTCTTAAATGGGGCCTCAATATCTTTAGAAAACCAAGGTTCCCTACACTTGTTATCATTGTCTTTTATTCTGGCAGGCATGTATAAGCTCTGTACTCTCAAACTTTCATTTTTTGAAGGACTCCCAACTTACAGGTACACCTTTGCCAGAAATCAGCCTGTACTAGTCCACATTTGCCAGATCATTTCTGATACCAATTCCTTTCTCCAATTTAGAATCTTAACCTGCGGACCCCGGTCACCTACCCTGTCTCAGTCCCCAATAGCAGACCCGGTATCACATGATCTGTCATTGGGACTTCTATGTACTGATGAAGGAAATTTTCCTGAATCTATTTCACAAACTCTATCCCTGGAGAGCCTGCCCTTTAACTTAGCATCTAACTCTCTGTACTCCCTATGCGAACCTCATCCTACCCATGTTGTTGGTACCTTCTTGGACCACAACTTCTGGCTATTCACCCTCCCACTTAAGAATCCTGAGGACTTGACCTGAGATGTCCCACACCCTGGCACCTGGGAGGCGACGTATCATCTGGGAATCTCATTCTAGCCCATAGAACCTCCTGTTCATTCCCTTAACTAACAGATCCTCTATCACTATAGTGTGCCTCTTCTCCCCCTTTCCCTTCTCTCACAGAGCCAGACTCAATACCAGTGACCCGGCCATAGTGACTTTTCTCTGTTAGTTCATTCCCCACCCCCTCCAAATAGTATCCAAAGTGATATACTGGTTGTTAAGGGGGATGGCCACATCTGTACTGGCCCCTTAACCCCTTTTCCCTTCCTGACTATCACCCTGTTTCTTGTGTCCTGCATATTGATAACTGCCTCTCTATATGTCCTGTCTATCACCTCTTCAGCCTCCCAGTGTTCCAGAGTTCACCCAATTCCAGCTCCATCTCCATAATGCGGGTTATTAGAAGCTGCAGCTGGATGCTCTTCTTGCAGTTGTAGTTGTCAGGGACACAAAGTCTCCTGCCTTCCCACATCCCACAAGAGGAGAATTCAACTATCCTGCCTGGCACCTCTACTGTCCTAACTGAACAGACTGAAGCCACAAAGAGTTCAAGTGTCAAGATCAATACTCTGACTCTGTACACTTTCCCACCCTATACAGAGCAATTAAAATGATAAATTAAGGAAAGATCATGTGTGTAGAAAGATCTAATGATAAATGTTGTTTCAATAAAAGCTGTTTCAGTATAAAACCTGCATCATCATAAACTATTAACTTGATTATCTTCCATGGTTTTTGCAGCATTTAGCTTGAGAGAAAACTTTCCTTAACTGCTGAATGTGCTGTTGAATCACGCCCCTAAGTTATATAGAACATAAAATATAGAACAGCACAGTACAGGGATTGACCCTATAGCCACAAACTTGTGTCAAACTAATTAAATAGGTAATTGAAAGCCTAACTGAACTAATCACTTCTGCCTACACAATATCCTTCCATTTGTTACACATTCATATATCGGTCCAGGCACCCACCACTTTGTGTAAAATAATTTGCACCACAGATCTCCTTTGAGCTTATCCCCTCTCACTTAAAATGCATGCCCTCTGATATTAAACATTTCAACCCTGGGATAAAGATTCTGGCTATCTTCTCTATCTATTCCTTTTACGATCTTACAAATCTCTATCAGATCTCCTATTAGTCTTCACCATTACAGAGAAAGCAACAAAAGTTTTTCCAACCTCTCCTAATCATGCGTGCCCTCTAATCCAGACAGCATCCTGATAAAACTCTTCTGCACCCTCTCCAAAACCTCATCATCCTTCCTATAACAGCCAACCAGAACTGAATGCAGTATTCACCCCACTTCAAGCCCACTTCTTCAGTAGGCACTCTCCCACCCCCACCAATGACCCGTTCTCCCGTCTCCAACCCTCTTCCTCCTCATGGACTCCCCGCCCAGGGCTTCTACCCGCCCTGGATCTGTTTATCTCTAATTGTCGTCGGGACATTAACCGTCTCGACTTCACCACCCCTTGCTCCAATTCCAACCATATCCCCTCTGAACACTCTGCTCTCCATTCCCTCCACAACAATCCCAACCTTACCATCAAACCCGCTGATAAGGGGGGTGCTGTTGTCATCTGGCGCACCGACCTGTACATAGCGGAGGCATGATGATAACTCACTGACACCTCCTCTTATCTACCCCTGGACCATGACCCCACTAGGGAGCACCAGTCCATTGTCTCACAAACCATTTCCGATCCCCCACCAACCGCCTTATTTTCACCATGGACGTCCAGTCCCTATATACCTTTATCCCCCACCAGGAAGGTCTCCAAGCTCTCCGTTTCTTCCTGGATTCCAGACCCAGCCAGTCACCTTCTACCACCACTCTTCTCCGCCTTGGGGAATTAGTCCTCACCCTTAACAATTTCTCCTTTGGCTTCTCCCACTTCCTCCAAACTAAAGGTGTGGCCATGGGCACCTGCATGGGTCCTAACTACGCCTGTCTTTTTGTTGGCCAAGTGGAGCAATCTATGTTCCAAGCCTACACTGGTATCTGTCCTCCTCTTTTCTTACGTTATATCGACAACTGCATTGGTGCTGCTTCCTGCACACATGCTGAGCTCGTCGACTTCATTAACTTCGCCTCCAACTTTCACCCTGCCCTCAAATTCTCCTGGTCTATTTCCGACCTCCCTCCCCTTACTAGATCTTTCTGTTTCTATCTCTGGAGACAGCCTATCCACCGATGTCTGCTACAAACCTACTAACTCCCACAGCTACCTAGACTATTCCTCCTCCCACCCTGTCTCCTGCAAAAATGCTATACCTTTCTCTCAATTCCTCCGCCACTTCTGCTCTCAGGATGAGGCCTTTCATTCTAGGACAAAGAAGATGTCTGTTTTAAAGGAAGTGGCTTCCCTTCGTCCACTATCAACTCTGCCCTCCATCGCATCTCCCGTATTTCACGCATTTCTGCCCTCACCCCATCCCCCTGCCAGCCCACCAGGGATAGAGTCCCCCTGGTCCTCACCTATCACCCTACCAGCCTACAGATCCAACGTATAATCCTCCGTAACTTCCGCCACCTCCTACGGGATCCCACCACCAGACACATCTTCCCCTCCCCCCCCCCCCACTCTCGGCTTTCCGCAGGGATCGCTCACTACGCGACTCCCTTGTCCATTCATCCCCTCCATCCCTCCCCACCGACCTCCCTTCAGACACTTATCCCTGCAAACGGAAGAAGTGCTACACCTGCCCCCGCACCACTTCACCTGCGCAACAACTGAGGTGATATACTGTATCTGGTGCTCCCGATGTGGCCATTTATACATTGGGGAGACCCGCCGCAGACTGGGAGACCGTTTCGCCGAACACCGGCGTTCAGTCTTCCAGCAGTGGTGGGATCTCCCTGTGGCCACACACTTCAATTCCACAGACCACTCCCACTCCGATATGTCTGTCCATGGCCTCTTCTACCGTCAAGATCAGGCCACACACAGGTTGATGGAACAATACCTTATCTCCCGCCTAGGTAGCCTCCTACCTGCCGGCATGAACATTCAACTCACAGACCTCCGTTGATACCCCTGCTGCCCCCCTTACCCCATCCTAATCTATAATTTTATTCTGGTTCTCTTTCTCTCTCTTTCCCCCCCTCACTATAGTCTCACCCCAGCCCTACTTTTCTTTCTCTCTTATTTCCCATAATTCTCCACCTTCCCCTAGCCCATTTCCCTTCAGCCTATCACTTCCCAGCTCTCTACTTCATCCCTCCCCCCACTTCTTATCCCCCCTCAACCATCCCATGTTACTTCATTCCTGATGAAGGGTTTCGGCCCAAAACGTCGTCACTACCTCCTCCCATAGATGCTGTCTGGCCTGCTAAGTTCTGCCAGCATTTTGTGTTTTTATTCCAGATACATGTTGTATTATGCTGCAACATAACATCTCAACATCTTCAACTCACTTCTTTGACTAATAAAGGCAACAAACCCATATTCCTCCTTTATCACATTATCAGCCTGTGTAGCCACTTTCTGGGAGCTATGGACTTGGACCCTAAAATCCCTCTTTTTATCCTGCTATTAACAGTTCACCTCGTAGATTCTCAACAAAGTTGTTCTAATCACAATGCTTGTAACTTGAACTGTTGACAAGAATTGACAAAATTTGTTGTTTGTTTCATATTTGTGTATTTAGTTACTTTTTCTCAAATTCAGGAGAGTTTATTTCTGACACCAACTGCTGTAATGCGGGGTACATTTGTTTTCATTTCTGTTGAAAGTGCTTTCATTTCTGTTGACAAGAATTGACAAAATTTGTTGTTTGTTTCATATTTGTGTATTTAGTTACTTTTTCTCAAATTCAGGAGAGTTTATTTCTGACACCAACTGCTGTAATGCGGGGTACGTTTGTTTTCATTTCTGTTGAAAGTGCTTTCATTTCTGTTGAAAGTGTGTCATATACAGGTGAACATTGTGTTTTTGATATTGTTGGACAGTGCAGAAACAGTCCCTTTGGCCCATCAAATCCATAATGATTTTTGTGCCAGTTCACACTCATCCCATTTGCCCCATTAAGATTCAGTTCTACAATGTCATATCTATTTAGGTGTATATCTACATGCCCCTGAGCATCATAATTATACCTGGTTCTACTCGTTCCTGGCAACATGATCCCAATATCAACTGCTTGCCTCAGATCCTCTTTCTCTCACCTAAAATCTGTGTCCATTTGTTTTTGATACCACTAACATGGGAAAAAAGATGCTTCTCATAAGCGTGAAACTTCTATTAGGTCACTTGGCCTTCTTCTGGTGTGTGATAATTTCCATCAGACTTCAGGCGAGGAGGAAAGATGGGTGCAGTGGGAAAAGTGAAATTCTTTTCCAGTGTTTAGTGGAGGCCTGAATGTAGATGTTTACCTGTTAGCACTGAACTCTATTTTAGAATCTAGTTTGATAATACAATTATACCATTGTATGGACTGGTTATTTCAAGAAATCATGAAGGTTTTTTAAAAGGTGAGGACTGCAACATGACAAACTATTGACTGTATTTTTTAATCTTCAATTAGGCATATTGTAGCATTTTATACCTGAAGCCTCGAATGCAGATCATATTGCGTAAGAAGAAAATCAAAGCACAGCTTATCACAAAGAGCTTGGCCCACGTTGAATATGATGTTTATAGACCTAATTTTATTGTATCCTTTTTGTGGTTTGTGAGTTTACATTAATAAGTATCAATTGTTTTGTCTTTGATTACAGTCGACTGTTGCTACTTTTTATTAAAATTGTTCAGTTTACAGATTATTGCAGTAAATGTAAGAAATGTTTAACATTCTTTCCTCTCAACAAAACCAACATTGTAATCATTAACAAACAAAAAATGCTAAAGGAACTTGCAGGCTGGGCAGCATTTAGGTAAAGAATACAGTCGATGTATTGGGCCGAAACCCTTTGTCAGGACTGGAGAAAAAAAGCTGAGGAGTACATGTAAAAGGTGGGAGTGGGGAGAGAGCCAGGTGATAGATGAACCCTGAAGGGGCAGGGATGAAGTAAAGAGCTGCAAAAGTTGATTGGTGAAAGAGGTTGAAGGCCATGGAAGAAAGAAAAGGGGGGAAGAGTACCAGAGGGAGGCGATAGGCGGGCAAGGAGTTGAGGTGAGAGAGGGAAAAGGGGATGGGAAATGGTGAAGGGGGGGGAGTGGGGGGGATCTTTACCGGAAGTTTGAGAAATCCATGTTCGTGCCATCAGATTGGAGGCTACCCAAATGGAATATAAGGCATTGTTCCTTCAACCTAAGTGTGGCTTATCACGACAGTGGAGAAGGCCATGGATGGACATATCGGAATGGGAAGTGGAATGAAAATGAGTGGCCACTGGGAGATCCTGCTTGTTCTGGTGGACAGAGTGCTCACCGAAGCGGTCTCCCAATCTACGCCGGGTCTCACCAATATACAGGAGGCCACACCAGGGACCGAACAGACCCCAACAGATTCACAGGTGAACTGTTGCCTCACCTGGAGGGACTGATCTGGGCCCTGAATGCTAGTGAGGGAGGAGGTGTAGGGGCAGGTGTAGCGTGTGTTCCGCTTGCAAGGACAAGTGCAAATGATTTCAGGTTCCTTGGCCCCCATGATATTTCTACTATGGATGTCCAGTCCCTGTGCACCTCCATCCGACACTAGGAAGGCCTCAAAGCTCTCCACTTTTTTTTCTGGGCATCAGACCAAATAAATTTTCCTTTGGCTCCTCCCACTTCCTTCAAATAAAATGGATAGCAATGGGCACTGGCATGGGTCCCAGCTATGCCTGCCTGTTTGTCAGCTACGTACAACAGACTATGTTCTAAGCCTATCCTGGTGACTGTCCTACACTTTTCCTATGCTACATTGACAATTGCATTGGTGCTGCTTCCTACACTAAAGGAGAAATTATTTAGAGAGGACAAGTTCCACTAGGCGGAGGAGAGTTTTGGTGGAGGGTAACTGCTTAGGTCTGGTATAGGGACTGTCGTGATGAGGCCATACTTAGGTTGGAGGAACAGTACCTTGTGTTCCATTAAGGTAGCCTCCAACCTGATAGCATAAACATCGATTTCTCAAACTTCCAGTAATGCCCCCCGCCCCCTTCACCATTTCCCGTCCCCTTTTCCCTCTCTCACCTCATCTCCTTGCCCACCCATTGCCTTCCTCTGGTGTGCCTCCCCATTTTCTTTCTTTCATGGCCTTTTGTCTTTTTCCCCAGCTCTTTATTTCATCCCTCGCCCTCCAGCTTTCACCTATCGCCTCATGTTTCTCTCTCCCCCCCCCCCAAATGTCAAATCCCAGCTTTTTTCTCCAGTCCTGCCGAAAAGTTTCTGCCCAAAACGCTGACTGTACTCTTTTCCCAGATGCTGCCTGACCTGCTAAATTCCTCCAGCATTTCGTGTGCGTTGCTCAGATTTCCAGCATCTGCAGATTTTCTCTTGTTTGTAATCATTAAGTGATCATCACTTTTAACTAGAAGAATTGGTTGTTGCTTGAAAGAATACTGAGTTTTTGTTCTTTGATGTTGCAAAAGCTCAATGAATTTTGATATATTTTAAGAACTAACATGATCTTTTGATGTAATTTTTAATTTTTGTAAGAGAATAATGAATCTGAATTAGGTTTATCATCACTGACATGTAAAATATGTTCTTTTGCGGCAGCAGTACAGTGCAATACATAAGAAAATTACTATGTTACAATAAGAAATGAATATGTATATACAGTACAAAAGGGAGCATAATATTGAAATAGTATTAGGTTAATGGATGCTACCCAAACGGTTTATTATAATGGACAGGCAGATGTTTACAGATCAATATTGTATTTAATTAGCTAGCTGCTGGATTTCAATTTTAGGTTTAGTATGTAAGATCTTGTATGAATCTTTCCTATCACAAATACAACAAAATTGAAAAGTACTACAGGAGAACTGGCTCTTTGCCCCACATGGTTTGTGCTGAAGATAATACCAAATTAAATTAAATCTCTTCTGCATGCACATTATCCATATCACTCCATTCACTGTATATTTATGTGCTTTTTTAAAGCATCTTAAACACCACTATTGTATCTGCTTCCACTACCCGCCCCCAACAGCCCATTACAGAGATCTGCCACTCTGTGTGTAAAAAAAAAAAAGTAATTTGCCCAGCACATCTCCTTTATACTTTCCCCTTCTCACCTTTAAATGCATTTGTTCCAGTATTTGACATTTGTTTCCTGGGGTAAAAAGACTCTGATTGCCTGCCCTATCTGTAGCTTCCCATAATTTTATGAACTTCTATCAGGTTTTTCCTCACCCACAACTTTCCAAAGAAAATAGTACAAGTTTGGCCATGCAGGCAACATCCATTGCTCCAGCCTCAATCCAGTATAATCCTGCAAGTCTCTCAAATCCCCTAAATGCATTGATCCTTTCTCCCCATCCCAGACCATCATCAATCCTTAAAATTAATGTAAGAAGTTGCAGTTATTTCTACAAGGTATCATAACTCCTGTGCAGTTTAGTGTTTTAAAATGGGGCAGGGTGTTTCGAATTAGAGTTGAAACTTGATGTTGCAATTAGTCCTGTGATATTTGCATTTAGGAGTTAGATTTAGGAAGATATTTTCATTATGACTGCTATTGTTGACAATGTTATTACTAGTTAATTATTATGCTCCAGAAAGCTTTTCACTTACTATGTGGCAATGGAGATAACTTTTCTAATTATCTGGTTCCTTTATATGGTTTCCTGTCTATTGAGAAAACCAAATACAGATTTGTTGACCACTTGGTGGAACATAATCCGTACAGTTTACAAATGTGACCTTGACTGGCCTCTCTGACATCTTTCACTGTTCCAGTGAACCTCAACATTCAGTTGTACAAATAAATCTTGCTATTGAACACAGATCTATGAGTTCAACAATTATAGATTTTGCATTTTACTTTTCATTAACTTGAGAAAATCTGCAGATGCTGAAAATCCAAGCAACGCACACAAAATGCTGGAGGAATTCAGCAGGCCGGGCAGTGTCTCGACATTTTGGACCTAGACTTCAAGTTCTGATGAAGGACCTCAGCCTGAAGCTTCGATTGTTTACCCTTTTCCTTAGATGCTGCCTCGTCTGATGAGTTCCTCCAGCATTTTGTATGCGTTGTTTTATTGTGCTTTTTACTGTTAATATTAGATAATTAGTCAATTTCTCCTACTTAACACCTTCTCCAGGTACTCACCATTTTACCACCCTCTTTCTCCCTGCATTATCATCCCTTTTATGATTTTGTCTCTCTTGCCCTTCACCCATCACAGATCCTTTTGTATCTCCTCTCGTCATCTCTGCATCTTAAAACTTATCTCTTGCTTTTCTTGGTTGTGATAGCAAATTATTGACTTATTTCTTACTCTGTAGATACTGCCTGACGTTGATAGTGTCAGCATTTTTCTTCCAAAACAATTGAAATTTTGAATCAGAAAATGTATTTTCAAATACCCTTGAGATAAAGGTTAATACTTCTTAAGTTTTTTTGCAGCCATCTCTAATTTTTAGATCTTTTTATTCTTTGATTCCTCAGTAAAGTTGTTCATAATTTTTGTAATTTGGAAAATACTTCTTATTTATTCTATTTATTCTTGGTGTAAAATGGATGTATTTGCATATTAATTCTTTCTGCCATATTTATTTCATTCAATCATTCTGTGATCCTTTACAAATTTTTTGATCCCACCTCTGCTTTCTACTCTAAATTTTGTCAGTTGGCTGTCTATGTCATACAATAAAAAGCAACAAGCTTGATTTACTGTATATGACCCAAGGCAAAACCACAATTCACAATCTGCTCATTAAAGTGTGTCTATTAATCCTTTTCTGTCTGTTACCTTCTATCTATTGGTAAGTAATGGAGGAAAGGGATTGTTCTGTGGGGAGTTGGTCTGCATGATCTCCTGTATCATAATGAATGTGTTAAATTGAATGCTATAAGAATGTGGCACCTACAGTTAATGTCTCAAGTTCACTTTATCCATTATTTACCTTAATGATTTTTATTAGAATAAACGTGTAAAAATAACCTTTGGTTTTAACTGCAAGAACAAGGAACATTATGGAATAATGATGTACAACAAAAATCGCCTTATCAAATCCTATGAGAAAGTTGGATGCCAGATAAAGGTAAGGATGTAATATTTGTACATTTTGGAATAATCTTTTTTCTTGATTACTGAAATTACATTTTTAAATTTGTTGAAATACTTATCTCAGTGGCATGAAAACAGAGAATACTGAAAATATATGGCAGGTCAGGCAGTATTTGTACAGAAAGATGCATTGTTTACATTTCAGTTGGCTGACCTCTCATCAGAACTAGGAAGAGTTAGAAAACTAAGAGCTTTTAAGTTGCAGGAAAGAGAGAAGAGCAAGTAAGCAAGAAGATACCTTTGATGGGACTGAGAGAGATCAGAAGAGATGGAATGATACAAATAAAAACACAAAATGCTGGCAGAACTCAGCAGGCCAGACAGCATCTATGGGAGGAGGTAGTGACGACGTTTCGGCCGAAACCTTTCATCAGGAGTGAAGTAACATGGGATGGTCGAGGGGGGATAAGAGGTGGGGGGAGGGGTGAAGTAGAGAGCTGGAAAGTGATAGGCTGAAGGGAAATGGGCTAGGGGGAAGGTGGAGAATTATGGGAAATAAAAGAGAAAGAAAGGGTTAGCGATAACTGATGTGTTTTGGAAGCAATGTAAACAGAAGAACAAGTAAGAAAAAAAGCGCTAGGACTGAGAGATACAAAATGTTGCTAAAATTTTAAAGAAATGAAAATGCTGGAAAAACAAACCAGTCAGGCAGTTTCTGCGGTGAGAGAAAAAAATTGTATGATTTCCCCTTTTATCGGAATTGACTGATTCTGATATAAATTGGAAAAACTGGCTATCTGAAATTCTTGAATGCATATTGTGTTATATAAGTTGGGTTAATGTTCCAGTGTTCTGCCACAATTGGTTTTCACAATAAGTAAGCCTAGTTAGAATATTCGATTTTGAAGCCTAATCTTATGCTTACTGCATACAATGCTTCTGATTTTTTTCTTCTTAAACTTGAAGTATTTCGATTGTTTGCAACATTGCAGCCACTGCTGTGATGAAGCCAGTCAACACTAGACAAGAATTGAATCTCTATTTTGCTACATACTATTTCAAGTATCAGACTGGTTTCAATTAAATAGTCTGCATGCTTTCAAATCTATTTCTTAAAGAATAGAGGAGAAAATAATTAAAAAGGATGTGTATAATGGGGTACCTAAGTTAAGGGATATCTAACTTTTTAAACCTTGACTTTGAATTTTAATTTTCTCAAGCATTAAATTTTGTTACAATTGCGCTGTATTCCTTTTTAATAGGCTATTTTAATATAAAAGGTAGTTTAACTTTTTTTTGAGTGAGTAGTCCATATGAAATACTGTATATGTGCTCTAATGTAACAGACTTGTCATTTTTAATTCCAGTCAACTACCAGAGGATGTGGAATTGGCGTAATTGGAATTATTGAGTGTAATTTTCTCAAACCAGCACATAATAAACAAGATTTTGAATACACCAAAGAATACAGGTAAGTCCAGAAAAACACAAATGCATGAATGCCTGAAATAAATGAATAAAGGGGCTATTTGCTTTGATGATATGAACTGAAGAACAGGCTCTTAACTCAGGAGATTAAAGTCTTGCCTGAAGCACACTTTTGGAAAGGAGCAATAATCTGGTGCACAGGTTTAAAATCTGAAACCATATCTCTTAGTACATCAGCATTTAATTAATACTTTGTTTTTCTGTTTTTCCTATCCAACTTTGGTAATACTATATCTGCTGTATTTTAACCTGCTTGCTCAACTTGCTAAAGTACTCTTGAAGCTTCTTTGCATACTCTTTGCAGCTCACAACCCCACCTAGTTCAATGCCAAAACATTGATTTATGTTAACAATATCTGGGGCCTGTGCACTGTTTTTTGCAGTATTCCAGATGCCCTGTCACCCATTAAAAATAAAATCCATTTATTCATACTGTCTGAATACAACCTTGTTCGCCAATTTGCAGTCTACATAAGCATGTCCCTCTTAATCCCATGTGCTTTAATTTTGCATACTAATTATGTGGATTTTCTGGTGTAGTCTGTTTTGTCGTGTGCTTTTGTGATATCATTCTGGAGGAACGTTGTTACATTTTTTAACTGCATTGCAGTTGTGGTTTCTAAATGACAATAAACTGAAATTTAATTCAATTCAATTCAATGTTGAATTTGTCTGCATCATAATTTCAATCCTTTATATTTTCCCTATCACTGATGTGGTGTGAGGGTAGCATGTTTCTACTTGCTGGTTTTTCTTCTTTAAATAATAGTAGTGCATTTGCCAGTCTTCAATCAGCTTGAATCATTCCCTAATCTAAAGAATTCTACTATAACCATTATTTCCATGACTATCTCCTTTGGTACTAAAGGGATTATAAGACCTTGTGAGTTTATTAGCTTCCAGTCCCATTAAATTCTGTAGAATCATTTTTAGAGGGGAACTTGTTTTCTTTAATTACCTCTTTTTGTTAGATGCTTTATTCTTTGCCTTTTCTGTGATGTTATTTGTATTACTTTCTATGAAGAGAGAACCAAAGTACTTCTTCAATTGCTCTGCCATTTCTTTGTTTTCCATCATAAATTCTCCAATTTCTGATTTGTCTTCCTTTCACATTCTTGAAGAAAATTATATTTTCCATGACAAGTTTGCTGTGATACTTTATTTTTACTGAATTATAAATTACTTCCAATTCTCGGCCTTGCTACTTTAGTTCTGGCAACTGAACATGAGTCTTCTCTGTAAATCCTTAATTTCTTTAGATGGTTGTTTTTCTTTTTGTGCTTTCGCACCAGAAAGATGAATAACTGATGCATTTCTATATTTGTTCCTTTAATGTTAGCCATTGCCTGTCCATCGCCATGCCTTTCAGTGAAGCTCCCTATCTATCAGAACCAACTCACTCCTCATGCTTTGAGTTTCCTTTGTTTAAGTTTAGTTTTGGGTCAAAATACATAATTTTACATTTTAATGAACAGTCTTTCATATTATTGTCACTCTTTCCTAAAGGATCCTGCCAATAATATTAGTTACAAACCCCTTTATTACACTGTATTAATCTAAGATAGCTTGGTGTCTCACACACAAAATACTGGAGGAACTCAACAGGTCAGGGTTTTGGCCCTAAACCTCAACTATTTCCCTCCATAAAAGCTGACTGATGTGCTGAGTTTCACCAGCATTTTGTGTGTGTTGCTCAAGATTTGTAGCATCTGCAAAATGTCTTGAGTCTCTGGCTTGGTATGTAGTTGGCCCCTCAACATATTAGTCTTAAAAAAAATCTCATACATTCTGAGAATTCATCCTCCAAAATACTGTGGTGGTCTTTGCATGTAAATTTCCCCACACTTATCGTAGTATCCTTGTTACATGAACTTCTAATGCAGGCTTAATAATTAACTGATTTTATTTGTCTAAGTTACTGAAAAAATAAAAGTAGGAATTCTGCTGACCTGACATTTAACAGACCTACTGTATTTAGGAGGTTAAGAGGCAGAAAGGAATGTTGAACAGATATTTTACTTGACAGAAGAGCAGAATGGTCCACCAGAAGTTGTTAGTAAGATTTGTTCTTGTTTTCTTTTATCCCAAAATGATTTGGACCAGTGCATAAGTAGGATAATTTAAATGTTTAAAAACAGTGCAAGTCATGCGAGTATGGTGAATTATAATTGTAAATAGAATTGGTTTATAATTGTCACACTACCAAGGTATAAGGAAAAGCTTGCATACTGTTTGTATAGATCAATTCATCACACAGTGCATTGAGGTAATACAAGGTAAATCGATAACAGAATGTAGAATTAAGTCGAACAGCTGCAGAGAAAGTGCAGTTCAGTTAGACAGTAAGGAGCAAGATCCTAACATATTTTCTCATTACTACCATTGGGAAGGTGGTATAGGAACACTAAGACCTATGCTTGGAGTTTTAGGGTCAGCTTCTTCCCTCTGTCATCAGATTTCAGAATGACCATGAACCCATGACGCTACCTCATTATTCCTCTTTTGTACTATCTATTTTTTTGTTACTAATGTTAATTTTTATGTCTTACACTGTACTGCTGCCGCAAAACAACAAATTCCAGGGCATATATCAGTGTTAATAAACCCAATTCTGATTCTGGAATACGTACACGACACTGGAAGAACTCAGCAGGTCAGGTAGCATCTGTGAGAAAAGAGTAGCCAACATTTCGGGCCGAGACCCTTCATCAGGAATGGTGGGGAAGAGAGAGCCGAAGCCCAGTAATAGAGATAGGGGAAGGGGTAGGGCCTAGAGGTGCCAGGTGGAAAACCAATCAGAGGAAAGATAAAGGGGGGAGGGGATAAGCATGAAAGAACTCAGGTTGCAGGAGCAACACCTCATCTACCGTCTGGGTAGCCTCCAGCCTGGTGGTATGAACATTGAATTCTCCAATTTACGGTAATTCCCTCCCCCTTCCCCTTCCCCTATCCCAGGTCCCTCTCTGCCTCTCTCCCTTTTCAACTTTCTGTTTCTTTATCTCTACAGTTTTTTCATGCTTATCCCCTCCCCCTTACCCCTTTATCTTTCCTCTGATTGGTTTTCCACCTAGCGCCTCTGGGCCCTACCCCCTCCCCTATCTCTATTATTGGGCTTCGGCCCTCTCTTCCCCCCCCCCCCCCCCCCCCCATTCCTGATGAAGGGTCTCGGCCCAAAACGTTGGCTACTCTTTTCTCACGGATGCTGCCTGACCTGCTGAGTTCTTCCAGCGTTGTGTACGTATTCTTTGATCCACAGCATCTGCAGTTGTATTTTTGTGTTCCAATTCTGATTCTGATCCTCAGCTCTGGAACACAAGATTCAGTAGTGAGGTCAGGGCAGAATCAGATCAGAAGGGCATCTTTGGTATATTTTGTACTTCTGCCTGGCAGTGTACAAGCGCAGTAGTCTGGAAGATGCTGTCAAATGCATCTTACCTGATTGCCTTTTTTTCCCTCTCTAGAACTACTAGCCTGCAATCAAAACTTTTTTGGTTTCTGTTTTCTACATGTGTAGTTTTTTTTTTGCTTTTTGATTGTGGCTTTTATTTTACTTCAGCGAAGTGTAAATTGTGATTAAGGCTTTTAAGATAATGAAAGCATTAGAATATTTCCTTTTTCCAATTCCCCTCCTTTCTTTCTCCTGAGGCCTCCCATCCCATGATCCTTTCCCTTCTCCAGCTCTGTATCACTTTCGCCAATCACCTTTCCAGCTCTTAGCTTCATCCCACCCCCTCCGGTCTTCTCCTATCATTTCGCATTTTCCCCTCCCCCCACTACTTTCAAATCTCTTACTATCTCTCCTTTCAGTTAGTCCTGATGAAGGGTCTCGGCCTGAAACGTCGACAGTGCTTCTCCTTATAGATGCTGCCTGGCATGCTGTGTTCTGCCAGCATTTTGTGTGTGTTGTTGTTTGAATTTCCAGCATCTGCAGATTTCCTCGTGTTTGCTCTTTAAATTCACTACTGCGAAGCCTCTGCCAGTGATGCCTACACTGAAGAAGTTTAAATATTCTCTTCGACGGGAGTTCAGTGAAACCCTCTCTCGCTGCTCCCCATCTATAATTCCTTCAGCCCTTCAACTTTTCGATCATATTTTGACCCAGACCCGCTACTACAGCCATATATCCTTCCTTTGAACGTGTCTCCGACGCCAACTGACTCCAGTTGGCTTCAGGATCCATTTTCGAGCTTCTCAATTTGGACCTTCTGAGGATCCCAGGTACTCACATTTAATTGACTCTGCCTCCCGTTGTTTCTCTCGTCGAGCTCTGAGGGCAACACTCTGCGCCATGAGAAGGTACCTGGCGTCCCTATCACAATCACTTCCACGCCTCCGGGACACCTTTTTCTCTGTTTGCAATGGACCTGTCCATTATTTCATCCTCCGTCAGATCCATGCATGCAATCGCCATTTCTTTGAGTTTATCATGTCCTGCAAGGATCGCAAGATCTTCCATCTGCAGACCCCAGAGCATGGTCTTCGTATCACGTCCCCGGCCCCGGTAGTCGAACTCGGCTGCCTCAGCGACCCAGGGCATATTGAAAACCCGGACTCCAGCGCCATCAACGCGTGTTCCAACGGCCATGGATTGGCCTCGGCCGTCAATCTCGGCTGCTGCAGCGACCCAGGGGATTTTGAAACTCTGGACTCCAGCACCATCAACGCAGGTTCCAACGGACATGGAATCGCCCCGGCTGTCAATCTCGGCTGCCCCAGCGACCCAGGGGTTTTTGAAACTCCGGACTCCAGCACCATCAACGCGGGTTCCAATGGACATGGACAGCTTCAAAGCGATTGCGCAACCACCGACTGCGACTCCAGCCTTGAACTCCAGGCCGGGTCTTCACATGCTGCGGTTGTGACTCCCATCTCCCCTTCCCCCACCACCACTCTGCAATCCCCCCCTCCCTCAGATCCCATCGTCAGCTCCTGGGCCCTCAGAGGCTCCATCTTCCTCTCACCCCAACCCTTCCCTCTCCACTGACACTACCAGCCTCCCTCCCCCCTCTGATCCCATCTCTCATCCATGCTGGGTCTTTCCCATCCCCTCCGACCTTCAACTCTCTGAGGCAGAGCGCTCTGTCCTCATTAAGGGCTTCACCTTTGTCCCCCTTCGCCCACACCTCAGTGAGTTCTGCGTACGCCATGACGCTGATCTCTTCTTCCACCAGCTCCATCTCCGAGCTTACTTCTTTGACAAGGACTCTCCTACACCCACCGATGACCCCTTCTCCCGTCTTCAACCCTCCTCCTCTTCATGGACACCCCGCTCTGGTCTTCTACCTGCTCTGGATCTCTTTATTGCTAATTGCCGACGGGACATCAACCGTCTTGACTTCACCACACCCTGTTCCAATTCCAACCTCACTCCTTCCGAACGCTGTGCTCTCCGCTCCCTCTGCACCAATCCCAACCTCACTATAAAACCTGCTGATAAGGGGGGAGCTGTTGTTGTCTGGTGTACTGACCTCTACCTGTCCGAGGCACAGCGACAACTCTCTGATAACACCTCTTATTTACCCCTTGATCATGATCCCACTAAGGAGCACCAGGCCATTGTCTCCAATACCATCACCAACCTTATTAGCTCTGGGGATCTCCCATCCACCGCCACAAACCTCATAGTTCCCACACCCCGCACTTCCCGTTTCTACCTCCTACCCAAGATCCACAAACCTGCCTGTCCAGGTAGACCTATTGTCTCAGCTTGCTCCTGCCCCACTGAACTCATTTCTGCATACCTTGACACTGTCTTATCCCCCCTTGTTCAATCTCTTCCCACCTATGTTCGTGACACTTCTCATGCTTTGAATTTTTTCAATGATTTTAAGTTCCCTGGCCCCCTCCGTCTTATTTTCACCATGGACGTCCAGTCCCTATATACCTCCATCCCCCACCGAGATGGTCTGGAAGCTCTTCAGTTTTTTTTGGATTCCAGACCTAACCAAATCCCCTCTACCACCACTCTCCTCCGTCTAGCGGAATTAGTTGTTACTCTCAATAATTTCTCCTTTGGCTCCTCCCACTTCCTCCAAACCAAGGGTGTAGCCATGGGCACCCGTATGGGTCCCAGTTATGCCTGCGTTTTTGTTGGCTTTGTGGAATGGTCCATGTTCCAAGGCTATACCGGTATCCATCCCACTCTTTTCCTTCGCTACATCGACGACTGCATTGGCGCTGCCTCTTGCACGCGTGCTGAGCTCGTCGACTTCATTAACTTTGCCTCCAACTTTCACCCTGCCCTCAAATTTACCTGGTCCATTTCCGACACCTCCCTCCCCTTTCTTAATCTTTCTGTCTCCATCTCTGGAGACGGCCTATCTACTGATATCTACTATAAACCTACAGACTCTCACAGCTACTTGGACTATTCCTCTTCCCACCCTGTCTCTTGCAAAAAGGCTATCCCCTTCTCACAATTCCTCCGTCTCCGCCGCATCTGCTCTCAGGATGAGGCTTTTCTTTCCAGGATGAAGGAGATGTCTTCCTTTTTTAAGCAAAGGGGCTTCCCTTCGTCCACCATCAACTCTGCTCTCAAACGCATCTCTCCCATTTCCCACACATCTGCCCTCACCCCATCCACCCGCCACCCCCACTCGGGATAGGGTTCCCCTTGTCCTTACCTACCACCCCACCAGCCTCCAGGTCCAACATATAATTCTCCGTAACTTTCGCCACCTCCAACGGGATCCCACTACCAAGCACATCTTTCCCTACCCCCGCTTTTCTGCTTTCCGCAGGGATCACTCCCTAGGCGACTCCCTTGTCCACTCGTCCCCCCCCCCCATCCCTTCCCACCGATCTCCCTCCTGGCACTTATCCTTGTAAGCGGAACAAGTGCTACACCTGCCCTTACACTTCCTCCCTCACCACCATTCAGGGCCCCAGTCAGTCCCTCCAGGTGAGGCGACACTTCACCTGTGAGTTGGCTGGTGTGGTATACTGCGTCTGGTGCTCCCGGTGTGGCCTTTTATATATTGGCGAGACCCGACGCAGACTGGGAGACCGTTTCGTGGAACACCTATGCTCGGTCCGCCAGAAAAGGCAGGATCTCCCAGTGGCCACACATTTTAATTCCACGTCCCATTCCCATTCTGATATGTCTATCCATGGCCTCTACTGTCAAAATGAATCCAAACTCAGGTTGGAGGAACAACACCTTATATACCGGCTGGGTAGCCTCCAACCTGATGGCATGAATATTGACTTCTCTAACTTCTGTTAATGCCCCTCCTCCCCTTCTTACCCCATCCCTGACATATTTAGTTGTTTGCCTGTTCTCCATCTCCCTCTGGTGCTTCCCCCCCCCCCCCCCTTTCTTTCTCCTGAGGCCTCCTGTCCCATGATCCTTTCCCTTCTCCAGCTCTGTATCACTTTCACCAATCACCTTTCCTGCTCTCAGCTTCATCCCACCCCCTCCGGTCTACTCCTATCATTTCGCATTTCCCCCTCCCCCCTCTACTTTCAAATCTCTTACTATCTTTCCTTTCGGTTAGTCCTGATGAAGGGTCTCGGCCCGAAACGTCGACATCGCTTCTCCCTATAGATGCTGCCTAGCCTGCTGTGTTCTACCAGCATTTTGTGTGTGTTGTTATTAGAATATTTAAGTTGGATTGCTCTATGTGAGTCAGATAGAATATAAAAGCCACCAAGCTAATAACTAGCTTAAGATGTTAGAAGTATTTCCTTTTAACATATAATCATCAACATTTAAGACATTACCCTCTAATGCAGATATTCAAAGGAAACTGGTAAAGATCCTGAATGTGGTTGACATTATGATATCCTAAAGTAAGGCTAAATACACATGGATATCTACCCATTGTGGTTTTGTAAAGTTTGATCACTTTCCACTGATCAATTATTTAATCCTTCCCTGTAGATTTTATTTTCTCACAGGGAATTAAGCACACATATAGGCAAACCAGTAAATATTGTGATCTTGAGTCTGGAAGCTCAGTCTGCAAATAGTTTTAAATGAAGAACAAGTGCTTGACTGCCACAGACGTACATGGAAGTGATTAATTCTTTCTAAAGAGTAAAGGAGAATATTGGAGAAAATGTATCATTTAACCTAATAACAATGAAATTAGAAACTTGCTCTAATATAAGTGATCATTATGCAGGTCAAACCATATGATGAGTTTTGCCCCCATTTTGGGTCAAACAAAATAAATAGTTGATTCTAGTTTTTTAAATAAAGATTTGAATGTATTGATGTATTTTGTAGTATCATGTGGAGGTATTTTAGAATATTTACTTAGAAAAAACTGGAGGAAGCACATGGTGGTAAATAATGAAGTATAGCTTCAGAAACTGACCACAGCATTGCATTGGTACACTGTTTTGCGCTGTGATAAGACTTTGCACATTGGTATTTAAAACAATAAACCTCCACATCTGACACTTAAAAAAAATTGTAATTAATGTTCTCTCTGGTTCCAAAAGTAATCATTGCAATGGTTACAGTCGGAACTTAAAAGATAAAAGATTTGTCAAACACCAGTTATATTTTAAAATACATTTTAAAATTTAATATTGATTAAAAATGTTTAAACTATCTGAAAATACATTTTGTTTAGCAATGTCCATAGTGTAATCAAGAATTACAGCATATGTTTGCCATGTAGTACGTGGCTGATTTATTGTACCCAAATCTATTTTCAATTATTGGAATTTTGAAGTACCACAGTGGAAAGTGTGCAATGTGTTTGGAACTGTGAAAATTTTCTTAAGCTCAACTGGGCTCATTTGCTGCAGTTTTTAAATTATTATAGGATAAAATTCCACCATTCATCTTCCCTGGTACAGTGTGAAACTAAATGGATGTTTTAACTGATTTTTTTTAAAGATTTGAAGTGTTTCATATGAAAGGAATTAAATGTTTCATGTCAATAATATGAAGACATATTCTTTGATAAGTAGCAGTGAAGGTTATCATAATTCAAATTGATGAGCTTAATGCTTTTCAGTATCCTCTACATGTTTTTTTTACTGTAATTGTTAATCATTTCCTTTATTATTCATATATGTGACTGATGGCATCTCAGAGGTGCTTAAGAGGTGCATTAAGCAAAGGATTGGAAGAACAAAGCTATACTAGCGTCCTGGCACAATTCTGCTATTTTAATTTTATGACATTATTGTTTTCCAAACTCAGAATTAATATAATTGAATTCCACAACATCTCAACTTGATGATAAAATTAACTGCTGCTAGTGTTAGATGAAAGTAAATTGTGTAAGTTATCTGCCGTCACCAATTTTGCCAAGGAGTCTATCACTTTCCAGTATCTTGTAGTTGTGTAGTTAGACCTTGATAGGTTCATTATTCACTATTATCAAATTTCATGCCTAAGGTTAATATAAGAACTAAAACTGTTGGACAAATGTAGTCCTTAAGAAAAAATCAATGCACTGCCAATTGGGATCTTTTTAATTTTTCATGTGGCCATCATTTGTTCCATTCCTAAACTAGACTCTTTCTATATTAAATTATTAAATTAAATGTTTATTCATTTGTCTTCTATTTTGAACTGCAACGGGAAAACAATTCTTTTGGTCCCACAATTGACACAACAATGATCCTCCAGACTAATGACATTCATTTGACAATACTTTCTTGTTATCTAAAATACATACACTGTAAATGACTCCTTCCTTATATTTTGTACCATCCTTTCTCTGGATTTCAATTAAGTCCCTTACTGAAACCCAAAGATATCATATAAGATATTTTTTCATTCAGAAGAATCTCAGGAGGTCATGCTTAACAACCTCAAAAATTAAAGGTGTTTTATAATCTAATTTCTATCCGACTCCTCAGTGAGTTTACCTCTGTGATATTTTCTATTACTGTGGCTGTAATGGTGTATAAATTATAGAGCAGTGTTTTTTTTAGGTAATGTTTGTTACTTTTTAATGTGCAGGAAATATATGACTTGAAAATGTTGCTTTGGTTTTACCCAGTTTTCCCAGTTTCTCTTCCGTGACCTTAAAATGGTAATTTTGGCATCAAAAGTGTAACAGCACACCTGCCAATTTACACCATGACACATAACAAAAAGTATACTGAAAGTGTGGTTAATGTTATTTTTTAATTTCCCTATACATCTGACCTTGGTGCTCCCACTTGGGATTCCAGTAGAGTCCCAATGGCTATTTTAATCAACATTTGGAGTTATGGTAGTGGGGAAATCTTAAGTGACTAATCTATTAGAATTATTTGAGGGTGTATTTAGTGGATTAGATGAGGAAGGATCAATGGATGTAATGCAGTTGGATCTTCAAAAAGCTTCAAACAACGTCCTATGCAGGAGGCAGAATACAGGATTACGGCACATGAAATAGTGAATAATATACCAGTGAGCTAAATATCAGTTAACAGCTAGAAAACAAAGAGTACAAATAAAAGGGTCCTTCTCTGTTTGGCAGACTCTGACTGCAAGGATGGGTGTTTGGGCACCAGCTACTCACAATTCATATCCTTGATTTAGTTGATTACATTGATTGTAGTATTTGCACATTTTGGCTGATGGCGCAAAACTAAGTGGGGAATGTACATAAAGATGCAAGGAGGTTTCAAGGGTATAAGGTCAATTTGAGTTAGGATCAACATGGAATGCAATGTAGAAAAATGCTACTTTTTTAAATGAGAAAGATTGGGAAGGTTGTTTGGAAAGAGATGTGGACAACCTTGTATGCAAGTCACTGAAAGCTGATATTCAGGTACTGCAGGCAATCAAGAAGGCAAAAATATTGATAAGATAAGGATTTAAGTACAGAAGTGAAAACTCTTACCATAGTTGCATGGGTCTAGTGAGATCGTGTATGGGGTATTGCGCACATTTCTGGTCTTACCAAGAATACACGTACCTACTGTAAATGGAGTGCAGTAATGAATCATCAGACTGGTTTCTGGGATAGCAGGTATGGAGGGTAAGAGGTAGGAGTGGAGATAGGTGTGGTGAGGAGAGGTGGAATGTGGTAGGGTTTTGTTTTCTGAAAACAGTGTGAAGTTACCTCACCGAAGTATAGAACTTCAAAATCTGTGATAGCATAGGTATCGGGGTGGGGGGGAGGATGGCTAATGATTCTGGTGTCTGAGGAGTCGAGAACTAGGAGAAGTAGGATGAGGCCATAAAAACTAAAAAGAGGAAAAAATTCTTCCTTTAGCCCAAGTCTTCCCAACCTTTTTTATGCCATAGACCCTTACTATTAACCGAGGGGTATGTGAACCCCAGGTTGGGAACCCCTGCTTTAGACAATGGTAAATCATCTACCTGAGAGCTATGGAGGCTCAGTAATTAGTTTCATACAAAACAGAGATCCAACAGAATTCTGGATAGTAGAGTGATCACAAGAAATGCAGAAAGGACAGGAAATTGCGGTTGCCGTAGAAGATTGGCCAGGATCTTATAGCAGAGTGGGCCTGCTTTTGATATTTATTGTGTTATTATGAGTGTCCCATGATGATTACTCTCAGGAGGGCTCATTCCAAGCCCATGCAGAACTCCAAAGGGATTATTCTATGTCTGTCATTCCATATGCCACTCATGTGGAAGTTGCATGAGAAGCTTTAGAGAGTATAGTCAAATTTCTCAGAGTGACTTGAAACAGCCAGAAAATCATTATTATTGTGTTCAGTGCAAGGAAATCTATTTTCTATTAAGTAACACAGTCAAAATGAGCAATATGCAATTGGATTTTTTTAATATTTGTGTTGTTGAGCTTTTCGGTTGGTGTTTTGTTCTGGATGCTCTGAAAGAAGTGGTTTGTTTTAAAAATTTAAACCCCCTGTGGGTATATGTGTGGTTGTTGCACAGGAACTTCAGCAACAAAGGATATCCTATTCAGGCTATCCACGAACATTGCCTAGAGCAGATAAAGAAGTTTACCAAGTACTGTTAAAGCTTATCTGTCAAGATAAATTTTAGCAATTCATGTGTTAAGTCAAATGTGGATGTCGTGCAAAATTTATCTGTAGACATTCATGTTTAAAATAGCAGAGTTCTAGTGGATTACCACCTTGTTGGTTACAAATAACCTGTCCTGATGTATTGAATCTCATTTATTAATTAATATTCAAAAAATCTTACTGTTGCCATATAAAGTAAGAATCCAAGTGTAAACGTTCAAATATTGATTATGAATGCCTTCAAATTGTTGATTTGAGTTGTTCAGCTCACCCCTCTGACATGATGAAATATCCATCTGTTTCATAAATAAATTCATGCATGAGCCCTTCATTGCTTATCCCCAAATTAATCTATGCATATGTAAAAAGTCTTGATGTATGTTCTGAAGTAATCTATCCTTGCCTCTTTTAGTTTAATCTCAAATAATTTTATATTTTAAAATGTATTAAACCTATAATTCTTGTATCTCTTTAAGGTCTTCTTTGTGAAAGAACTTGTATGTAAGGGAAGTCCAGGAAGGGAAATTGCAAAAGAATTGTTTGTCAATTCCTCTCAATTCTACATATTAATTTCTATTTGTACAATAAGCAGGTGGCACTTTTGCTTGCTTTTAACACCAGAGAAACAAAATGTAGTGTTCTCCTCCCAACTTTCTGCAGTCTCACTAAATTTTCTTTACACTGTGACTCTTGTTCACACTATCTCCATTGTTTTGGAGTGTCTCATATTTTCTGGTAAACAGGGCTAGTAATAATGATCTTGTGTAGTCTGACAAGACTGCTGTTTAAAAAAATATTTTTGTCTTTCTGGACATGCATTTTTTGCACATATTTGCTGCTTTGGCTGGTTGTACATCTTTGGTATGGAATCAGTTAAGAATTGTGGTCTCTTCTAACTAACAGTTTCAACATCATTTGTGAATTCATGTAATTCTTGCTTTTTCATACATGTGTACAGTATTTGCTCATCTGCTTTCAAGGTTTCTGCTCAGTTATATGTTTTGGAATCTGTGAGCTTTCTCCTTCAATTTCACATTCTTTGATGGTGTAATTTTAGCTATTGAATGTTTAGATTGATCGGGGTTAGAGTATGGTCCTGAGCATAAATCAATATTTAAATTAAAGAGAGTAACTAAAGTGTGAGCTTAGTTCAAGGATATTTCTTGGCAGGAGAACTTGCCCCATGAGAAAGTTCCCATGTCCTTGGTGACCACATGTGCAATAGTATCCAACAGTAGTTCCTGACTGACTGGAGTCGTGGATGGATTTGCTGTGGAGTGACCTTGTTGCTGAGGCCATGGAGGCTAATGCAGGGTCTTCCACTGAAACATGGACTATGTTTCTTCCTCCATAGATACCAAGTTAATTGAGGCATTGAGTTCAAGAGCAGGAAACTTGGGTTGTTTTCTCTAGAGTGTTGGAGGCTGAGGAGAGATCTGTTTGAGAAGAGAATGAAAGTCCTAAATGGAGTTATTGAATCGCCAAAGAAGATGGATCCAAGTGCCATTAGGAAATAAACAAGCTAGTCGCCTCGTGCAATCAGAATCAGGTTTATTATCACTGGCATGTGACATGAAATTTGTTAACTTAGCAGCAGCAGTTCAATGCAATACATAATCTAGCAGAGAGAGAGAAAAAAGTAATAAATAGAATGAAACATAATAATAAATAATCAAGTAAATCAATTACGCATATTGAATAGATTATTTAAAAAATGTGCAAAAACAGAAATACTGTATATTTTTTAAAAAGTGAGATAGTGTCCAAAGCTTCAAAGTCCATTTAGGAATCAGATGTCAGAGGGGAAAGAGCTGTTCCTGAATCACTGAGTGTGTTCCTTCAGGCTTCTGTATCTCCTACCTGATGGTAACAGTGAGAAAAGTGCATGCCCTGGAGGTCTTTAGTAATGGACACTGCCTTTCTGAGACACCACTCCCTAAGGATGTCCTGGGTACTTTGTAGGCTAGTGCCCAAGATGGAGCTGACTAGATTTACAACCGTCTGCAGCTTCTTCCTGTTCTGTGCAGTAGCCCCCCCTCCCCCCCCCCCCATACCAGACAGTGATGCAGCCTGTCAGAATGCTCTCCACGGTACAACTATAGAAATTTTTGAGTGTTTTTGCTGACGTGCCAAATCGTTTCAAACTCTTAATGAAGTATAGCTGTTGTCTTGCCTTCTTTATGACTACATCAATATCATAACAAGAAGCTGAATGCAGTTGGTAAAACTCCAACTTCCCCCAAGCATACTAGTACAACTCTGCACTGTCATCATAGAAAGCATACTTACATCAGCTATTATTGTCTGGTTTGGTGCAACATTCTCTCACCATATATAAAAACTACTGTGAACTGTCAGGTCAACAGAAAAAGCAATTGGCCACAGTCCACCATCACTGCAGGTCTTGGATGTATCCAGGACAAAGAATGGTCAAGAAAAATCATTGTGGACACAACCCACCCAGCAAACTGCTGTTTCCAAAACCTCCCTCTGGAAAATGTTATAGAGCTATTAAGGTTTCAAAGGTACATTTAATGTCAGAGAAATGTATACAATATACATCCTGAAATGCTTTTTCTTCGCAACCATCCACGAAAGCCGAGGAGTGCCCTAAAGAATGAATGACAGTTAAATGTTAGAAACTCAAAGCACCCCCCCCCCACACACACGTAAGCGGCAGCAAGCAATGATCCCTCCTCCCCCACCGGCACATAAAACATTAGTGCCCCCCACCAAGCATTCAAGCATGTAGCAAAGCATCAATAAAGACACAGACTTGCAGTACCCCAAAGACTACTCATTCACTTGGTAATTCGACATACCACAGGCTCTCTCTCTCTCCTTAATAAGGGAAAAAGAGGTTTCTCCATTTCAAAGTGAGAGAGGAGACATAACAAACAACTCACTGATTTACAATATTAAAAGTCCATTGCGTCTCTTTTTCCAAGTTCTGTGCCCAAAGAACTCAGGTCTCTGGGCACACAGCCAGCAGCCAGCTTGCTGCTTTTGATCTTCCATCTCCCACGACACACCAATTCCCTGCAGAGGCACCAACCTCGAATCCACCCACCTCCAGAGCCACAGAATCGTGGAATTCCGAAGGCGAACTAATCTTCTAGGCCGCGTCATTGGTATCTCGAATAATGGCCATTCGTGAGATCCCGAGAGCGGGTCTCATTCCCGCAAAGAACCGAAGTCAGCGTGTAATGCCAGGTCAGGGTCTTCAAGAGAACCCTAAAAGGGAAAACTGGAGATACTAAAGATAGAAACAGAGCTGTTTCCAAAGGTGCAGCAAAAGAGTTGCCATTAGGCGCTATTAGCTCCTTAGCTTTACCCCTCTTTCAACAAAAAAAACGTCATGCCATCTTAAAAATTTCTTCCTCAGGCAGTTAATCTTATCAACCCTTTCACCCCCCCCCCCCCCCATCTATTACCTCAGTCACTGCACTGTAAACACTTCAAACCACTTTTTACATTGTAAATATATGGCGACAATTGGTATTTATGCACATTTTATTCCATGTTTGTGCTTGAACCTCTAAATTTATTTTATATAATTCTTTATAATTGTTGATTGCTGTTTTTGTTGTACATCATGCCAACACTCCAGAGCAAATTCCTAATATACGTATATGATGAACGTGCAGGGAATGGTTGAGGTATATGGATGTTGTGTGCTTAGGTATTTAATTACAAGTTTAATTTGTTCACTTCCAAGAGGACCACGACCTTGTCATAGTGTTTGGAGGCTTGCGTGCCTCAATGACCCAGACTACTATGTTGTTTGGAGTTGGGGACTTATGCTTTGGCTCTTGGTAGGGTCACCCATGCCAAATAGGTCAAAAGGTAGAGGCCAGACTAAGAATGGTCCACCGGTCCTCCAGGTTTGGGTGTTGAGCTCAGGGCTTGCAACCCTGACTGGTCAAAAAAAAATTGTTATGGAAACAGCAATGAAGATGGAGAACCTTCATTGCTGTCCTAAATGCTAGTGGTGTAACAGGCAATTGATTAATTAATTTATTTATTCGGTACAATATCATGGGCTGAAGGGCTGTTCCTGTTGTAGATGCTACCTGACATGCTGAGTTCCTCGAGTAGCTTGTTGTGTGTTGAGACATTTTAAGTAAGCTGCAAGCAATGCCTGCTCAGATAGGAAAGCAATGGTTACTACAAGGTTGAGTAGTACGCGTACCCAGGTAATGCGGGAATCCCCTTCTATTGGCTATTCCCTTCTCAGATAAATGTACCATACTGGGTACTGTTGGGAGGGATAGCCTTCTAAGAAAAAATTGTAACAGCCAAGGTCCTGGCACTGTGGATCATTCTGTTGCAAGGGGAAGGAGACAGATGTTTCTGTGACGACAGGCAAGAGTCCAGGATGGCACGTTAACTTCTAGTTCTAGCACGTTGTGTGTATTGCTCTAGATTTCCAGCATTTGTAGTACCCCTTGTGTACATGCTTGAGACCTTGAGGAAGTAACGAGCAAAATAGAAGATGATTTGTTGATGTGTATTTGTATTTTCAGAAAGCTGTTAATAAGGTATCACCTAGTAGATAAGCATGCAAGCTTAAAGCACCTGGGACAAAGTGGCCATGCAACAGGAAACAAAAAGTAGGAATAAATGGGTGTTTTTCTGGAGACTGATGGTTGATAAGAGTTGATAGATGCAGTACTATAAACTCAGAGATTCACAGTATATTGTTAATGATTTGGATGAAGGAATTAAATATAATATCTCATGAGTTTTCAGATGATAAAATCTAGGTAGAAGATAAACCATGGAAGCATTGAAGCTCTAGGCTGATATGGACAGAAACATGGCTGATTCAACTGTTATGGTATTAGTGTTTTAATGTATCACTATCACTAAAAATAAATGTGCTATGTTTAAACTACTTTATTAACTGGAGGCATCTCCTCCTTGATGGGGAGAGCGGGGCCTACTGCTCAAATAGTGAGTAATGGCAGCTAATGTCACCATAGAGGATCAAAGTTTTAAAGTATATTTGTTATCAAAGTATGTATGCAGTGTACAACTCTGAATTTTGTATTTCCCCCAGACAGTCATGAAACAAAGAAAAACCATGAAACCCCTCCCATCCTGCCATGTGCAATTAAAAAAACAAATCATGCAAATGGCAACAAAAAAATCGATAAAAAACAGAAAATGGAAGGAGTCCAGGTATAAGTTTAACTCAGTGTTCGTTATCTGTAGTCTGCCCCAATTCAAAATCCACACAAAACAGCAACAAGAAAGGATCAACCAGAAACTAGAAATGCATCATAATGTGAAATACAGAGGCAAATCCACAAACCCTGTGAATTATCCCTTGCCCAAAACCCAGAACTCCATCCTCCACCATCATCAGGGGAGAGAGAGATCATTTGAACACAGGAACCTTCCTCCGGGGGCAGAGAGAGAGAGTGAGAAAGAGACAGTCACATGTAGACGCCTTCTGGCAGTAGTGAATGAGAGGTTGATAGGTGGCACCGAACACCCGCTGGCCTTTCACACAGATGGTCTGCAAGTTTCTGGGAACAGTGATCTAGGACACCCATAATTAATGCTTCAAGGGCTGACTCTCTGAGGACATAAATCTTCTAACTATTGATCGATCAACTATTTGATGTGCTAAGTGATAGTGTTAATCTGGCCTGCAGTCTTCATTAAACTAAACTTAGCCACTGTTTTCTGGTTTGATACAAGCCCAATCAATATAACCCCACTGTTTTACACTGCATCTCTCGAGCAGCCAACCAGGTGTTTTCTATCGATAGTGCTGTTTGTTTGCAAACCTGTACTTTTAGCTTCAAGCAACACACACAAAATGCTGGTGGAACACAGCAGGCCAGGCAGCATCTGTAAGGAGAAGCACTGTCGACGTTTCGGGCCGAGACCCTTCATCAGGACTATAAGGAGAAGCACTGCTGTGTTCCACCAGCATTTTGTGTGTGTGGCTTGAATTTCCAGCATCTGCAGATTTCCTCGTGTTTGCCTTTAGCTTCAAACTGTGTTCATTAACAACTGAAGTCTGGTTCTAGTTTACAACAAGAAACTGAGCAAGGAATACTAATTGAGAATTTAACTTAATAATAACTACTTGACCCCTGGAAGTGTTAGCTGCTGTGTTGGAAAGTTGAGCTTGATATAAAGGTCCTGGACAGCGAATATCCATCACATAGCATAATTAAATTGAGATTGACTTCTTTGGTTGAAGTAACACAATGACAGATTATTATTTGAATTCCTATTGATTGGAAAAAGGTAAAGTGAAATCAGATCAGTATGACCTAGCGCACGAGTGCTGAAGGCCAGTATGCAGCTGCTATGAGTAGTTATGTAGGAAAATTATATGCTGGCCTTACAAAAAATTTGAATACAGGTGTAGGTTTACCTTGCTATCGTTGTACAGGGCCTTAATGAGACCAGTATTGTTGGCAGTTTTGGTCTGCTTATCTGAGAAAGATTCTTTCAAAGGCCAAAGTTCAGTAAATGCTCACCAGATCGATTTGTGGGTTGGCTGGACTGACATATGAAGAAAGATTGGGTCAGTTAGGTTTATATACACTAGAATTTAAAAGAATAAGAGGTGATCTCTAAGATCTTTAGAACTTTAACAGGCTGGAAGGATTCTATCCAGGAAGGGTGTCCCAGCAGATGGGAGGAGAGGGAAAGGTCAGTGGTCAGGACCTTTGTGATAAAAGGTTAATTTCCTCTCCAGGGCTGGTTAACCTGTGGAATTATCTACTACTGAAATCAATTGAAGTCAAATCATTAAATATATTTAAGAAGTTAGATATTGTTCTTAGTGCTAGATGGAATCAAACCATCTGGGGAGAATGCTGGAACAGGGTCCTAAATTTTAAATATCAGGCATGATTACATTGGATGGCAGAGTAGGCTCAAATGTTTGACTCCTGATCATAATTTTTATGTTAACATTCTCTGCGTATTGTACTACTTAGAACTGAATTCCAAAATTCAGGTCATCTCGGTAATTCACAGATAATAGTGGTCTTTACCAACCGAGCATTTAGTTTCCCATTCAGTCCTTCACCCACTTTGAATTTTCTTCTTTCATGAGGACTAATTGCTTGCTATTCTAAACCAGTTTATCAGTTCATAATGTTTATTATCAATGCTCACCATGTGGTGTTTAGTTAAAGTTTTATGTGAAGAGTTATTAATTAAGAAATAGCATCTTATAGAACTCACAACAAGATTTTAACAGAATAACAATATTTGCAGTAGAAGCTGAAACTATGACTTTCATCTTCTCTAACACTGAGGTGAGGAAAATAAACTTCTTACAAGATTGATGCACATTAGCAGTCATAAAACTGAGAGAAATGTTGATAAGAGAAAGCTGAGTATTAGAAATGAGTAAGAGTCTTCCTGAATTGCATGATGAACTTCAAAGCATTGCAAATAATTTGCAGACATGTGGATGAAATTCTGAAATGGTTTTTCAGTGATTTGTAAAAGCCAGCAGGCTTACTTATATCTTGCAGTGAGGGGAAAGGGGGTAGATAGCTTAAACTGCACAAGGTTTTACTGCACTTTATAAATATTGTATTATATTAATAATGTATTTGTTTAATTGATCTGCCATCATTTGTTAATGAATAGAATGATACTCAGCACTAATGGGCACTTGGTGTAATTCACACCCAGAAGCAGATCCCATGAACCTTCAGCTGCCCCTCCCTAGAAGAATGAGCTGAATGCTCGACACCTCGAAATAGTCTTTCACACCCAATATATATATGTCCTACTCTTTACAATCACAGACCTGGGTGTCCACAAACTACTCATTGTGCATGTTGCCACACTCTTGGTCATTTCTCCACCTCTCTGTTTCTGCTTGGGCAAAGAAAGTTTGATAAGACAATTAGCATTGATAGCTTTGGCCAAAAGTTAGCAGTAGAAAACGAATACCGTGGAACCTTCAGTTTCTGCAAATTTATAGTTAAAGTAAAACCTTGCATATGAGGCTGAGTCCATAGATCATGTTACCAGTGACAATATAGATAAGGAACAGGAAGGCAAGGTAAGGTTCTAAATAAAACAAGCATAGTGCATGATTATACTGCAATAGCTACAATGAAAAATCAGCCAGTCAGCCATAATCTGATGCATATCATTTAACCCAGGTTTGCTAGTATTTTCAAGCTCTTGAGTTCATTCCCATCAATAAATTCCAGGGGTGACATTGCTTACTCATTAACATTCTTCTTTACTAATTTTACCCCTGATAATGTCCAGCCCTCTTCACTTAATCATTCTTTGTTGCTTAATTTCGAAATGTTTTTAATACTTAAAGCTAGCCATAACTTGGCAGAATAAAGTTTAAAAGGTATGTAGTTAAAATAACAACTTTGTGAAGCAACATTAGATAATTATCTCAAGTGCCATTGAATTTGCACTTTGTGAATTACATTTTTTAATCTAGTAAGTTTTCAATCTTTCCCATGGTCATTCCATTCAAAATACCTTCACTAAGTAAAATGCTGAGAGACAGAAGTTATTGAAGGGAAGAAAGAAAATGTTAGAAAACATTAGACTGGACCTATGGGAGCTGCGTCTCAAAAAGGCAGTGTCTATTGTTAAGGACCTCCAACACCTAGGGCATGCTTTTTTCTCACTGTTACCATCAGGCAAGAGGTACAAAAGCCTGAAGGCGCACACTCAGTGATTCAGGAACAGCTTCTTCCATCTGCCATCCGATTCATAAATGGACATTGAATGGACACTATCTCACTTTTTTTTAATAAACAGTATTTCTGTTTTTTTGCACATTTTTAATCTATTCAATATATGTATGCTGTAATTGATTTACTTATTATTATTTCCTTTATTGTGTTTATTTTTTCTTCTATATTATGTATTGCATTGTATTGCTGCTGCTAAGTTAACAAATTTCACATCATATGCCAGTGATAATGCAAACTAAGATTAATATATATGATCACTGATCTTTAGCTAAATTAAACATCTTTTGTAAGAATGGTGAGACAATTTTAAAGAAAAATGAAAAAGTAAAAGACATTTCTGAGGTAATACAAACTATTGGATGCAGTAGAATACCAAAGTTGGGAGAAAGGAAATTTGATATACAAGTAAAAGTTCCAGTGGGCAGGAGTGTGGTTGAGGATATTATGACTATTAAGATATTATTTCAACAATCAGACATATGGTGATCGAGGGATTCATCAGCATAAGCTCTTGCCTATTTGCTACCTTTGAAAATGCCAGTAACATTAGTCTTACATTACCTGCTGTTGCACAGACTATGGCAGCGGTGGCTTATGAAAGTTAATGCTAAGCATGCAGTCTCAGCTACCTACAAGAAAGGAGATATGCTTCCAAAGGTTGCTGTCTGACCTTCTGGGTAGAGCCAGGATTTTCCATCTGTGTGTGTCATTTCAAGTATTAGTATTTTTATTGCACCTGATTTTTGCAATTAGGATTCAGTGGTGTTGGTTTCTACATATATGAAGTGATATCTGTGAGAGATTTATCTATCATATAGAAACACAATGAAAAAGATACCAAGTGAGCCAAGCCACTAATTATATGGTATTTCTAGACAGTTCTATTTCAATACCATAATATAATTGAAAATTAAAAACTGCAAAAACTACTATCCTGGAAAGTTGTTTATAAATTAATTTTAGGCCTTGGGCTTAGCAGAGCAAATGTTACAAATATACACAGAGCAAAGGTTCTGTTGTCTTGTGTTGCTGGACTTAAGAGGCTGGCCATCAACTAGTCACTGGAGTCCAGCATTTTAGAGCTGGGAGTGAGAGGAGGGAAAATGGGATCCTCTGAAGGTTGATGGAATTCCATCATTCGATTACCAGAGCATTACTTAGGAATATGTGTTGATCAGATGTTGGCAGGACAAAAAGGGCTTTTTTTGGGGGGAAGGAGTAACAGGACTTGTATCAGAAACAGGTTTATTAACACTGGCAGTGACGTAGAATTTGTTAACTTAGCAGCAGCAATTATGCAATACATAACCAGCAGAGAGAAAAAAAAAGTAAATCAATTATGTATATTGAATAGATTTTTTAAAAACGTGCAAAAACAGAAATACTGTATATTTTTTTAAAAAGTGAGATAGTGTCCAAAGATTCAATGTCCATTTAGGAATCGGATGGCAGAGGGGAAGAAGCTGTTCCTGAATCACTGAGTGTGTGCCTTCAAGCTTCTGTATCTCCTACCTAAAGGTAACAGTGAGAGAAGGGCATGCCCTGGAGGTCTTTAGTAATGGACACTGCCTTTCTGAGACGCTGCTTCCTAAAGGTGTCCTGTGTACTTTGTAGGCTAGTACCCGAGATGGAGCTGACTAGGCTTACAACCTTCTGCAGCTTTTTTCGGTCCTGTGCAGTAGCCCTTCCATAACAGGCAGAGATACAGCTTGTCAAAATGCTCTCCATGGTACAACTGTAGAAGTTTTTGAGTGTATTTGTTGACCTGCCAAATCTCTTCAAACTCCTAATAAAGTATAGCCGCTGTCTTCCCTTCTTTATAACTATATTAATATGTTGGGACCAGGTTAGATCCTCAGAGATCTTGACACCCAGGAACTTGAAGCTGCTCACTCTCTCCACTTCTGATCTCTGTATGAGGATTGATATGTGTTCCTTCGTCTTACCCTTCCTGAAGTCCACAGTCAGCTCTTTGGTCTTACTGATTTTGAGTGCTAGGTTGTTGCTATGGCTCCATTCCACTAGTTGGCATATCTCACTCCTGTATGCCCATTCATTACCACCTGAGATACAACAACGGTTGTATCGTCAGTAAATTTATAGATGGTATTTGAGCTATGCCTAGCCGCACTGTAATGTGTATATAGAGAATAGAGCAGTGAGCTAAGCACACACCCCTGAGGTGTGCCAGTGTTGATAGTCAGCGAGGAGGATATGTTATCACCAATCCGCACAGATTGTGGTCTTCCGGTTAGGAAGTCGAGGATCCAATTGCAGAGGGAGGTACAGAGGCCCAGGTTGTGCAACTTCTCAATCAGGGAATGATAGTATTAAATGCTGAGCTATAGTCAATGAACAGCATCCTGATGTAGGTGTTTGTGTTGTCCAGGTGGTCTAAAGCCGTGAGAGCCATTGACTCTGCTGTTGACTTATTATGGCAGTAGGCAAATTGCAATGGGTCCAGGTCCTTGCTGAGGCAAGAGTTCAGTCTAGTCATGACCAACCTCTCAAAGCATTTTATCACCGTGGATGTGAGTGCTATCGCGTGATAGTCATTAAGGCAGGCAACATAATTCTCCTTAGGCACTGGTATAATTGTTGCCTTTTTGAAGCAAGTGGGAACTTACGCCCGTAGCAGTGAGAGTTTGAAAATATCCTTGAATACTCCTGCTAGTCGGTTGGCATAGGTTTTCAAGCCTTACCAGGTACTCCCATCGGGACTTTCCGCCTTGCAAGGGTTCACTCTCTTTAAAGACAGTCTAACATCAGCCTCTGAGATGGAGATCACAGGGTCATCAGGTACAGCAGGGACCTTCACAGCTGTAGTTGTGTTCTCCCTTTCAAAGCGTGCATAGTAGGCCTTAAGTTCATCTGGTAGTGAAGCATCTCTGCCATTCATGCTATTGGGTTTCACTTTGTAGGAAGTAATGTCTTGCAGACCCTCCCAGAGTTGCCATGCATCCGATGTCGCATCCAACCTCATTGGAAATTGTCTCTTCACCCTTGAAATAGTCCTCTGTAAATTATGCCTGGTTTTCTGGTATAGGCCTGGGTTGACAGTCTTGAATGCCACAGATCTAGCCTTCAGCAGACGATGTATCTCCTGCTTCATCTACGGCTTTTGGTTTGGGAATGTATAGTAAGTCTTTGTGAGCACACATTCATCCACACAAGTTTTAATGAAGTCGGTAACAACTGAAGCATACGCATCCAGATTCAAAGATGAATCCCTGAATATAGCCCAGTCCACCCATTCAAAGCAGTCCTGTAGTCGCTCTTGTGCTTCCCTTGTCCATACCTTCTTGATCAGACTTCCTGAAATGAGGGCATAGAATAGCACAGTAGGCATTCTTGATGGCAGTGTAGCAATGGACCAGTGTGTTGTTTCCTCTGGTATTGCAAGTGATCTGTTGCTGGTAGTTACTTAGTAACATTTTTCAGACTGCCCTGGTTAAAATCTCCCAAGATGATGGTGAAGGCATTAGGGTGCACTATCTCGTGCATGTTGATCCCATTACTCAGATCATCTAAAGCCTGCTTGACATTGGCCTGAGTTGGACTGTAAATGCTACCAAAATGACCCCAGAGAATTCCCATGATAGGTAAAAAGGACAGCACTTTACTGCTAGCTGTTCCAGGTCTAGTGAGTAGAATTGAGACAGCGCTGATATATTCGTGCACCAAGAAGAGGTGATCATTCTACTTGGTCTTGTTCTAAAATTCAACCTTTTTGGACAAATTTAAGAGTTTTACTGGAACAAATTATTGGAATACAACTTCCACATAATCCAATATTACTTTTACTAGGTGATATTGAAGGGATAAACCCGATATCCAAATTGAATAAATATCAGAAAGAATTTATAAAAATTGCATTGGCAGTAGCCAAAAAAGCTATTGCAGTTACTTGGAAATCGGATACATATTTAAGTATAGATTGTTGGAAGAAAGAAATTTATGGCTGTATTCCACTTGAAAAAATTACTTATAATTTAAGAGATAAATATGAAACATTTTTGAAAATTTGGCGCCCTTATTTACAAAAGACAGGATTAAATATATAGGCACTCCGAAGATGAAATAATTGGTTACTTGGGGAAAGAAATAAATATATATACTAAAGTTATTACGAACTCCGTGGAGCATGTGGGGATCTTCTAATATCCAGGCATTCCTTTTTTTCTTTCTTTTTTCTTTCAATAGGGATGTTAGGGGGGAGGGGTTAAGGGGAGGGGGGATGGGTAACACATATTTTCTTTTTCTCACACTTTTATTCTGTAACTATTTGAAAACACAATAAAAAAAAGTTTTTTTTAAAAAAGAGAAGAGGTGATCATAAGGCATACTCCTCCACCTCTGCTTTTGAGAGACTCTATAGATCTATCCTGATGGTGTATAGTAAACCCGTTGATCTGGATCGCTGCATCCGGTACGGAAGAGGTTAACCAGGATTCAGTGAAACAAAGGACACACGTGGTCCTAATGTCCCTCCAATTCAACACCCTGGCTCTGAGATCATCAATTTTATTCACCAGAGACTGCACATTCGCCAGCAAGATAGTCAATATAAGGAGTTTAAAACCCCATTTCCTTGAACATACTTGTAATCCTGATCTACACCCGTGCTTCTGTGAGGTGTCCTCTGTGGGCAGTCAGTGTTGTTTCCGTCGGTCTTAAGCATTAAGTCATCTTTGTTGACTGTACTGCCCTTGGAAGCAGTTGTGCTAATTAGCTGTATCAGGCTGAAACGGGAATATTTAATCGTATCCATTGAGAATACTGCTGCTATGCGAGTAACAAGTATTTAAGGGATATTGATGAATCTTGACCAACCTTCTATAATTACTACAGTTGGCCCTCCTTATCCGCAAGGGATTGGTTCCGGGACCCCTCAGAAATACCAGAAAACATGGATGCTGAGTCCCTTATTCAACCTGTCTCAATGCGGTAGATCTTAGGACTCAGCGGAACCCTAGACCTTATTAACCTGTCTCAGTGCGGTGGACATTAGGACCTGGCGGTAGAGCTCTGGATCCGCAGTGTTTCTGTTCACAAAAATAATCACGATCACGATTGAAAATAAAGTGGAAATAATAAAGCAATTGGAAAGAGGTGAAGCGCCATCAGTCATTGGAAAAGCATTAGGCTACAGTCGGTCAACGATCAGAACAATTTTAAAGGATAAAGTGAGAAAGGCTCTGCCCCAATGAAAGCTCCAGTTATTACTAAGCAATGTAGTGGTTTAATTATTGGGTTTTTGATCCTCCACATCAACCAGGCACGGATGGAGAGCCTGCTCAGGAGCGATCTGTCACTGGATCGAACTTGGGAACTTCTGTTCCTGAGCCCGGCGCTGACATATGTTGTTAAGTGTTTTATATGCATAGAAAGGTAAAATATATACTATATACTAAGACAAACGTTCGACTAACTGACGCTAAATAATACCGGATGTACCTGTTCTGACTTACTTAGTAAGAGAACTTCCGATTTTTTTTTATCCCGATCCACAATAACCTAAACGCATCCTCCCGTATACTTTAAATAATCTCTGAATTACTTATAACATCTAATACAATGTAAATGCTATGTAAAATAGTTGTTATACCGCATTGTTTAGGGAATAATAAAAAAAAGTCTGTACATGCTCGAACAACAAGTGCTGGAAGAGCACTTGCGGGTTTTCTCAATTCGCGGTTGGTTGAATTCGCGCATGCAGAACTTGTGGATAAGGAGGGCCGACTGTATTGGGCGTTCTTCACATACTTCCTGAACAAGGTGTGGCAAGATGAGCAGTACCTTAAATGGCAATTCTTAAGCATCTTAGACACTAAAGAAAAATATTCCAGAGAAAAACTATTTCCATTGAGCTACTATAACAAAAGCAGCAGAAGCTCCTGGCAAATGTCTTTGTTTTTAACCTGTTAGTCTGGAGTTTAATGGATCAGTCTTACAACTCCTACAGAAATACAAGCCCTGCAACTGATTTAACTGTAAAGGATGTTAAATAAGGAGTCTACTATCATTTTGATCGTCAGCTGCTCTTGCTAATCCCGCCAAGATTCACATTGTCATGAAATTGCAAGTTACTTATGAAAATGCTAAAGCATCTATGGATTGCTGATGTTTTGTTTTTAAACAATACTGCATCTTAAAAACTACTGGTTATTACTTTTCAGGTTGACTCTTCAGGCACTGGGGCAGAAGCTGAATGATTACTGGAAGGAAAAGAAAATCAAAAAAAAACAGGAGGAAGCAGATAACACTGAGTTGATAGAAGAGTTACAGTAAGAGATCTTTTGGCTCCCATTCAGTTTTCAATTTCAATGTGCCCTAACAGTCAATCCTTCATGACCCTATCAACTTTATGCCACATTTTTTTGGATTGGTGAGATATGAAGCATTTCAGTTAACTGTGAAAACTCTGGGTGGGAAACCTTGTGGAAAACAGATGATACCTCTCAACATTTACTGATTATCCTGGGGCAGAAATGCTGAATGGAGGGTATAAAAGATAGTGCAAGTAAATCCATTAACACATTTCTTTCAATCTGTGTGTAACATAAAGTTTCCATCCTAATATGTGGAATTCACCAAAACACCCCCTATCTTTATTAATTTTTATTGCTGCCAATGAGGCTTATAATACTTGTACCAGTGCCTTTTCATCCCAATTATATTCTGTGTTTGATTTGATTATAAGCTTCTTACAAGGATATTTGAAAAAATACATTTGTTTATTTTATTCTGTTGGTTATCCTTTCAGAACTGCTCCTGACCAGGCTTGGGTTCAGTGTGAGACATGCATGAAATGGCGCAAATTACCACCAGAAGTCGACCCAGAATCATTACCAGAAAACTGGTACTGTAATATGAATCCTGACCCCAAATTCAGGTAAGGAAGATTTGGTACTATATGCAGACCTGGATCTTTTAAATCTAATTGTTAAGCATGCTACATTTAAAATAAATACGATTACAGTGAGAAAACTATGTATTATTTGAATTATTTTTTAAAAAGATCTTCATATTGCATTAGAGGGTCTGATGTAAAAAGTGGGTGAATATCTGCACCAGTTTGATAACACGTCTGATGTTCTAAGTTAAAGTGATAAGTAGGTGAGCTGGGGACATGTGAAGTACATATAATCTCATTTGCATTTTAAGACGGATGATTGAAGCATGCAATTTGTACTATCCAAGCACCTTTCTTATACCGGTCTACAGGGCTTGTTGCCAGCTGGACGACTGCTGGTTACACAATATTGATTCCGCCTGAAGCTGGAAAGTTACATCAGGGCACCCTATATTGCTGCTTCGTTAATAGGATGTCGACCTTTTTGACAAAGCCATCATATATTACTTAACTCAAAGTTAATGATAAGCAAGCTTCTTAAATCACTCCAACCTGCATTATGCTGTTATGCTATCAGGAATTTTTAGGATTTTGATCCAGTTATGTTAAAAGATTGGCTGAGACTTTCAAAGTCAGGATGGTGTGTGACCTAAAGTGTAACTTGGGCAGCCCCTCTTTTGCCTACCTAATTTGTAGATAGTTGTGCTACCCTTGTCCCTCAAGGTGACAGGTGCCTTAGGAAACTAAAGAAGCAATGGTAATTTGAAAATGACCATGATTTATGTTGTAATGGTATATACCCTGCAGAACTTTGGCAGAGGAGATGAATGTTTGGCGTGAAGGAATATCAGCTAGTCAGACTAAAAAGTCAAGTTTATTGTGCTTGTGCAAAGAAAATCACAGGCACACAGCATCATATAAGTAGCATTCACAAGAAAAATGTAAATCGAACATAAATTGTACACAATTTTTCCAAGAAAACACAATCAGAACACAAAAACAAAACCCACTTTAGCACAAAGTGGTCATGGTGCTGCTAAATTATGTTGATCAGGATTTTACTAATTGGTCATTGAAATGGGTTCTACCTCCTAGATGGCAGAAAGGCTTTGTGGAGTCTGAAGATGAACCAGATATTAATACTGTTGGCTCTTTGAGATAACTGTTTTCTAAATTGGTTCAGCTTTCCATGGTCAGGTAAAATGCCATAATTTTGACATGTTTTTGGCATTATGGTAGGAAAGAATCTGAAGAGTCAGAATACCATTCTGCTGAGGTGGGTTGAACATCTTAACACCCTGCTTAATCAGGATTCTGACGCAGACGCCACCATCCTGGACAAACTGCCTGAATTTCCTCCTATCCACGACCTCAGTCTACCACCAACCTTCTATCAGCTGTCCATTCCCTTAAGAACAATAAGTCCCCTGGCATTGACAATATCCCTGCTGAGTTACTGAAGAATGGATGGTACATGTATATGGGCGCCCTCTACCAGTACATCACCAAGGCCTGGACTGACGAGAACATCCCACAGCAATGGAGAAATGCAAACATCATTGTCGTTTATAAGAACAAGGGTGACAAGGCCATCTGCGGCAATAGTAGGGGCAAATCACTCCTTTTTGTTGCTGGAGACGTCCTGGCTAAGGTGATGCTTCAGAGGCTCATCAGCAACATCACCAAACCAATGCTGCCTGAATCGCAGTGTGGATTTAGGAAGAACAGGAGCACGATCAACATGATCTTCACAACCTGGCAGCTTCAGGAAAAGTGCAGGGAGCAACATCAAGACCTGTTTATGGCCTTTGTCGACCTCTCCAAAACATTTGACACTGTGCAAAGAGAGCTCTTATGCAATGTCCTCCTCAGGTTTGGGTGTCCGAATAATTTTTTTAACATCCTCCGCCAGTTCCACGATGGGATGACTGCTCGGGTGACAATAGAAGGACAAGAGTTCAAGCCCTTCCTTGTGCGCACAGGAATGAGGCAGGGGTGTGTGCTAGCGCCAGTGCCCTTTAACATCTTCCTTTTGTGTGTTACCAAGCTTCTCAACAACGAGGTTGAGGGCAGCAGCGGTGTGGCAGAGGATGTCAGATTAGATGACAAACTCTTTAATATCAGGAGGCTCCACGCAACCACCAAACTCCATAGAGAATGGGTCCTGGAGCTGCAGCATGCAGATGACTGTGCTCTTGTGGCCCATACTTCGGAGGATCTTCAGACTGTCCTTGCTGTGGCAGTGAGAGCGTACAGCAGGATGAGGCTGACTGTCAATACCACCAAGACAAAAGTGGTTTGCCAGTGGAGTACCAGTGTCCCACCCACCCTACCTGTCTTCACTTGGTGATGAAAAGCTGTCAGTAGTGCCATCTTTCAAATATCTGGGGAGTGTTCTCTCTGAAGATAGCGGCATTGACAACGACATCCAGAGCCGCATTAAACAGGCATCAGCTGCCTTTGGGAAACTTTGATGTAGAGTCTTTCAGAACAGGAGCCTTCGTCCCTCCACAAAGGTCGCCGTATACCAAGTGGTCTATGTCACCACCCTCCTTTATAGCTGTGAAGCTTGGGTAACCTACAGCTGTCACATCAAGTCCTTGGAGCATTTCCACATAAGCTGCCTTCAGCACATCCTGGGAATTACTTGGCATAAGCGAGTGCCTCAATCTGAAATACTTGTAAACACCAACTGCAGCAGTATTGAGGCAGTGATCACCCAGTGTCAGCTGCAGTGGCTAGGGTACATGATAAGGATGCCCCCATATCGACTACCCCCAGGGTGTTAAATGGCCAGCTACATCATGGTTGACGCTCAGCTGGAGGGCCGAAGAAGCGCTATAAGGATCAGATGAAGAATGTTTTAAGGAAGTGCAAGATCAAACCTGAGGACCTGGAGAATGTTGCTGCTGACTAACACTTGGCGACAGCTGTGTAAGGACAGGGTTTGTATTCTGGAGATGGAAAGAACAACTAGAAGACAGCAGAAGAGAGCCAGGAGAAATACGGCCATGGTTGCCATCACTACCACCACTACCACATATACATGTCCCACCTGCAATAGAATTTGTGGGTCCAGGATAGGACTGTATATTCATCAAAGATCTCACTGTTAAAAGAGTGGACGTTGACATCGGATTCCGATGGACAACCGAAGAAGAAGAAGAAGAAGGTAGGAAAGTTGTCAGGCCCCTAGGCTCTGCTGATTCAAATGCTTTCAGCTGTTTCCTGATTACACATAAATTGAATTGCTAGATGATTCAGATTTGTGAAGGTGGGTATCCCAAAAGAAAGCTTAGCTGGTTCATCACTTGGCAATCCTGGCTGGAGCTGCTTCAGTTTTGTTTTATTGTGCTCACATTAAGGATAAGGATCTTGACTAAGTTATTTAATTAGCCACCACTATTCTGAGCAGGATATTCAAAGATGACTGAGCTTTGATTACATCTCTTATTGTAAAAACATTATAAGCAGGAGCAAGAGTAGCCTTCTGGCCTGTCGAGCCTGCTCCACAATTCAATAAGATTATGGCTGATCTGGCTGTGACTTGCCTTTTCCCCATAACCTTTAACTCCCTTATAGATAAAAATTTAACCTGTGAGTTAAATATACTTAATGATGCGGCTTCTACTATTTTCCATGGGCAGAGAATCCCACAGCTTCACCAGTCTCTGGGAAAAACAGTTCCTTCTCATCTACATCCTCAATCTACCCTGCCGAATTTGAGACTGTCCACTAGTTCTAGTCTCACCTACCAGTGCAAACAACTTTCCTGCCTTTTTCTCATTATTACCTTTAATAATTTTATGTATTTCTATAAGATTTCCTTATTCTTCTGAAAACTTAACTTTTATCTTGTATGGTAGGATAGATTCCTGACTCACAATCTACCCTTGTTGTCTGCCTTCACTACACTTCCTCTGTAACTGTAACACTATGTTCTGCATTCTGTTATTGCTTTTCCTTTGGCATTCAAAATGAAGATTTTCACAATATCTTGGTATATGCGGCAATAGTAAACCAATTACCGTAGATGCCGGATTATAAGCCGCTACTTTTTTCCCACGCTTTGAACAGCTTTGAACACTGCGGCTTTTACTACGGTGCGGCTAATGCATGTTTTTTTTCATGCCGCCAAAAACATTTTGCCTCGTAACAGTAGACCAATAAAATTGATGAGTAGTTCACAGAGGTCCAATGAAATTGTACGATAAATCAAGCGCACTTTCACAATTAAATTATTGTAAATCAGTCATTTGTACTCACCCTCATCAACATGGAAAACACTCGAAGAAAAGCATTGTGCTGCCTTTATGGCAGTTATTTAGTTTATAATATTTTCGCTTAGTAATTCATTTGTTAGTATTTTCTAGTTAAAGTTAGAAGTGTTTTAACTATATTTGTTTTCTGTACTACATCCCGGGATGCTATGACATCACATCCGGTTTCGCCGCGTCTTGTGGGAAATACCGGTTTGCGATAAACGGGAAGGTGGGGGCGAGCGGCATTAGACCCGCGCGAGAACGCTGCTTTTAAGTTAAAGGCGATCAATAACTTTTCCTGGTAGGCTGCAGTATATATATATATTTTACCAGTCGTTAGGAGATATTGGAATGTTGTTCGTGCACTGTTCAGTAAAAAAGTATACGCAACGTAATTTGTGTGTTACCGATACGTATGTATATTTAAAAGTAGCCGTGTTACAGGCACGGTTTGAAAAAAAGCATTTGCAATATGTATTTGTTTATGTTACCATACGGATTTAATTAAAAGTTAAAAAATCCTCACATGTAATATCTTTCTGTGTAAATATCTCATATTACAACGTGGGACACCTGCGGCTTAAAATCCGGTGCGGCTTGTACAAGTATAAAATTGATTTTCTTTCTAAAATTAGAGCCTGCGGCTTTTAATCAGGTGCGCTCTGTAGTACGGAATCTACGGTAGCCGTTATTAGCATTGTCCTTTCTGGTAGTTACATTAGATTAATGAAGTTCTGGATAAGTCTGGTGCTGTTCCAAATACTATCCCATAATGAACTAGGGTTACATGCTGGTTGGATAATAATGGCAGAGTACGCAACCCAAACAACACTCCAGTAGAGGTCAAAAAGAGGTACAGCGACTCTCATTTACTTTAAAGATTTGCATCAATGATGGTGGACCACAGTTTATTGGTACACGATGTGTCACCTGTAAGATTATAGTTTTGAAACACCGTTGAGTGAAAAGTACCCAACAAAAAGTGAATCAGCATAATTTCAATACCTAATTGAGCCTTCACTGTGATGTGCACAGTTACAGAGGTGCTAGAAAATTTGTGAACCCTTCAGAATTTTCTCTGTTTCTGCATAAATATGACCTAAAATATGATCAGATCTTCACTTAAGTCCTGAAACTAGATAAGGAGAACTCAATTAAATAAATAAAACAAAAAAAAGTTATACTTATTTATTTATTGAGAAAAATAATCCAATATTCCATGTATTTGTTGGAAAAAGTGTGTGAATCTTTGCTTTCAGTAACTGGTGTGTCGCCCTTGTACAGCGGTAACTTCAACCAGACATTTCTGGCAAGAGTTGATCAGTCCTACACGTCAGCTTGGAAGAATTTTAGACCATTCCTCCCTACAAAACTGCATCAACTCTGATATGCTGGTGACCCTCCTTGCAGCGCTGCTTGTTTCAGGTTCTTGCACAATATTTCTATAGGATTAAGGTCATGAGTCTGACTCAGCCATTCCAGAACGTGAAAATTTCTTTGGTTGACTGATTTGTGTGTTTAGGGTCATTGTTTTGCTGCATGACTCACTTTCTCGTGAGCTTCCGTTCACAGACGGATACCCTGACAATTTTCTGTAGAGCTTGTTGGCACAATTCAGAATTCATAGTTCCATCAATGATGGCAAGCTGTCTGGTCCCGAGGCAACAAAGCAGGCCCAAAGCATGACACTGTCAGCATCATGTATCGCAGATGGGATGAGGATGGGATGTTTGCTTTTTGCCAAACATAATGCTTCTCATTTAAGCCAAGAAGTTCTATTTTGGACTCATCCGTCTACAGAACATTCTTTCAATAGCCTTCTGGCTTGTCCATGTGGTCTTCAGCAAATTTTAGATGGGCTGCATTGTTCTTTGTGGAGAGTAGTGCTTTTCTCCTTGCAATCCTGCCATGGATACAACTATTGTTCAGTGTTTGCTTGATGGTAGACTCATAAACATTGACATTAGCTAATGCAAGAGTTGCCTGTAGCTCCCTAGATGTTGTCCTAGGGTTCATTGTGACCTTTGGAAATTACACATCTTACTCTTGGAGTGATTTTTGTTGGCCGACCACCCCTGGGGAGAGTAACAACGGTGTTGAATTTCCTCTATTTCTACACCATCAGCCTGACTGGGTTGGCGGAGCCCAAACTCTTTAGAAATAGTTTTGTATCCTTTTCTAGCCTGGTGAGCATCAACAACATTTTTTCTGAGGTCTTCAGAGATCTCCTTTGATCGAGGAATGGAACACAGGCAAAAACCTGTATGATGATGAGCAAACTTTAATAGTGAAGACCCAGGTTCATGTCCTTTATAAATAGGACAGGGCCTCTCACACTCACACCTGGTTGTTATCCGATTGATTGAAATATCTATCTCTAATTTCCCCTTTAAATGAACTGATAAATCCTAGAGTTTTGCATACTTTTTTCAACGAATACGTGTAATATTGGATCATTTTTCTCAATAAACATAATGAATAAGTATAATGTTTTTGTGTTGTTTATTTAATTGGGTTCCCTTTATCTAATTTCAGGGCTTGCATGATCACATTTTAGGTTATATTTATGCAGAAATAGAGAAAATTCTAAAGGATTCACAAACTCTCTAGCACCACTGTACACATAGATAGATAGATAGATAGATAGATAGATAGATAGATACTTTATTCATCCCCATGGGGAAATTCAACATTTTTTCCAATGTCCCATACACTTGTTGTAGCAAAAACTCATTACATACAATACTTAACTCAGTAATAATATGATATGCATCTAAATCACTAACTCAAAAAGCATTAATAATAGCTTTAAAAAAAAAAGTTCTTAAGTCCTGGCAGTTGAATTGTAAAGCCTAATGGCATTGGGGAGTATTGACCTCTTCATCCTGTCTGAGGAGCATTGCATCGACAGTAACCTGTCGCTGAAACTGCTTCTCTGTCTCTGGATGGTGCTATGTAGAGGATGTTCAGGGTTTTCCATAATTGACCGTAGCCTACTCAGCGCCCTTCGCTCAGCTACCGATGTTAAACTCTCCAGTACTTTGCCCACGACAGAGCCCGCCTTCCTTATCAGCTTATTAAGACGTGAGGCGTCCTTCTTCTTAATGCTTCCTCCCCAACACGCCACCACAAAGAAGAGGGCGCTCTCAACAACTGACCTATAGAACATCTTCAGCATCTCACTGCAGACATTGAATGACGCCAACCTTCTAAGGAAGTACAGTCGACTCTGTGCCTTCCTGCACAAGGCATCTGTGTTGGCAGTCCAGTCTAGCTTCTCGTCCAACTGTACTCCCAGATACTTGTAGGTCTTAACCTGCTCCACACATTCTCCATTAATGATCACTGGCTCCATATGAGGCCTAGATCTCCTAAAGTCCACCACCATCTCCTTGGTCTTGGTGACATTGAGACGTAGGTAGTTTGAGTTGCACCATATCACAAAGTCCTGTATCAGTTTCCTATACTCCTCCTCCTGTCCATTCCTGACACACCCCACTATGGCCGTGTCATCAGCGAACTTCTGCACATGGCAGGACTCCGAGTTATATTGGAAGTCAGATGTGTACAGGGTGAACAGGCTGGTTTTCTGTATTACTTAGTCATAAAATATGGTCTGATCTTCATCTAAGTCACAATAATAGACAAACACAATCTGCCTAAACTAATAACACACTTACAGTTGTACTTTTCATGTCTTTATTGAACACATTGTTTAATCATTCACAGTCCAGGCTGAAAAAGCTATGTGAATCCTTGCATTTAATAACTGGTACAACCTCCTGTAGCAGCAATAACCTCCACCAAATGACTCCAGTAGCCGCTGATCCAACTTGCACAATGTCAAGGAAAGATTTTAGGCTATTCCTCCATAGAAAACTGTTTCAGTTCATCAATTTTTCTGGAATACGTTGCACGGCTATCCTTCTTGAGGTCTTGCCACAGCATCTCAATAGGATTAATGTCTGGACTCTAACTCTGCCATTGCAAAACACAAATCTTTTTTTTTAACTATTCTGTTGTTGATTTACTGTTGTTTTTTGGAACATTGCCTTGTTGCATCATCCAACTTCTGTTAAGATTCAAGTGACGGACTGCTACCCTGACATTCACCTATAAAATGTGTTGATGCAATCTTGAATTCATTGTTTCCTCAACAATTGCAAGCTGTCCAGGCCCTGAGGTTGCAAAGCATCCACAAACCATGATGTTCCTTCCACCATGCTTCACTATTGGGATGAGGTTTTGGGGAGGTGCTAACATTGTTGTAAATTCCCATAGACTAGATGTGGCACAATCTAATATAGATCAAATGATATAATTCTTTGAACCTGGTAACATAGATGACTTCACATTGTCCTTGTTCCTTGTTCATCAGTCACTGAAGGTGAATGAGCAAGTGTAGCAGGCAGTGAAGAAGGCTAATGGAATGTTGGCCTTTATTACAAAGGGAATTGAGTACAAGAGCAAGGAAATCCTCTTGCATTTGTACAGAGCCCTGGTGAGACCACACCTGGAGTATTGTGTACAGTTTTGGTCTCCAGGGGTAAGGAAGGACATCTTGGCTGTAGAGGAAGTGCAGCGTAGATTCACGAGGTTAATTCCTGGGATGTCTGGACTGTCTTACGCAGAGAGGTTAGAGAGACTGGGCTTGTACACGCTGGAATTAAGGAGATTGAGAGGGGATCTGATTGAAACATATAAGATTATTAAGGGATTGGACAAGGTAGAGGCAGGAAATATGGTCCAGATGCTGGGAGAGTCCAGTACCAGAGGGCATGGTTTGAGAATAAGGGGTAGGTCATTTAGGACAGAGTTTAGGAAAAACTTCTTCTCCCAGAGAGTTGTGGGGGTCTGGAATGCACTGCCTTGGAAGGTAGTGGAGGCCAATTCTCTGGATGCTTTCAAGAAGGAGCTAGATAGGTATCTTATGGATAGGAGAATCAAGGGATATGGGGACAAGGCAGGAACCGGGTATTGATAGGAATTGATCAGCCATGGTCTCAAAATGGCGGTGCAGGCTCGAAGGGCCAAATGGTCTACTTCTGCACCTATTGTCTATAGTTCCTAGGTATATTTGTTAAATGAATAAAGTGTTCATTTCAGTTCTACTGGGAGAAAGGTATGATGACAAAGTACTAACATATGAACTTTTTGTTTCTTTTTAGAGATTGTTCTATACCAGAGGAGCCAGAAGAAAATGATGATGAGATTACACCCAGTTATGAAAAAACATCTAAAAAATAGTTAAGTATCATTATGAGGAAAATAAACTGTTTGACCCAATCAATCCATATTGGCATCTTATCTAAGATGTTCCCATTATTCTTATTATAATCCAGCCACTCATTTAAAGTGATAGCAGTGCATTTGCTTCAGGAATTATTAAATATACAAAATACTCAAATTCTCCATCCTACTTTTCATTTAAATCTAAATAAAAATATAGGTTGTTAGAAGCACTCTTCAGGTTGGGTAGCATCTGATTGTGTGGGAGAAAATGTTATTTCATCAAAGCCAGTGACCTATCCCCTATTTCTATAAGCCCTCATTCTAAAGCCCTCAAATACTAAACAGTGTTTATGTAAACAGTTTTAATTTGTCTTACATCTTAGTTACTTCAAACTGTAGCTGATGCAGAACAAAAAGATAAAAACTGCAGGTGTGTCTTGGATAGTTACTTACAATATTTTCAATGTTATGTGCAATGTTTTCTATTAGTGATCAAAGTCTGGAAAGAAGGAGATCAAAGTCATTGGAACAAGAGAGTGCCATGGTAAGAAATTGTGTAAATTAAGAAGTAATCTTTAATATAGCCTATGGTAGATTCAGCTCCTTTATTTTGTATGTGAAACTGCAAACTTGAATCCTTTATCAGGAGAAGAGTTACCGGTATATCCTAATCGAACCATTATGGAAAAAGCATGGTCTGAATGAGCATCTTTACCTTATATTGGCTCCTTTCAAGACCTATGCAAGAATCAGAATTAGGTTTATTATCACTGACTTTTATAATTTGAAATTTGTTTTGCTGCAGCGGTGCAGTGAAGCTCTGTACAAATCACACATTTAATGCTGCATAGTGCAACCACAATAAGCTCACATTAATGTGGTTTCCAAATTAGTTTCAAATTAGGTTTGAAAACTTTTTTTTTAATAAATTATCCATGCTAAACAATGTTTATAGTAAAACTATGCAAATAGATCACATTTTATTCAAGCAAGAGCTTGATTAAGCTATGACATTTGTCCTGGATGAGCGTTCAAGTTGGGTTTAAATAATTCAACAGTGAACTGAAATTACTTTGATTTATTCCTCCAAATTAGTAAATAGCATAAGATTGTAACTTATGCCGATATATTTTACATAGCATAGCTACTATAAATGATAGAATAGGGCTTTTTTTTTCCATTTTAAATAAATGAGTAATGATTTAAGCAACTTTAAATAATTTGTTGTAGTATTTTCAATTGTATACGAATAATATTTCTTTTCTGATTATCATTATCACTAGTTTATAATACGTTTATACAAATCGTAGCAGGGGATCCATTGTTCCACTCATGTTTTCTTTAACAACTGAATCAAGAGAATTTCATAAGCAAGTTTGTCTATCTGAGCTTCTGAAGTACAAATGAAAAAACGACTTTTACTGTAGGTGTTTAAGAATTTGCTACTATACTGTGGTTCCACAGTTATTAGTGGTTGCAGACAATTGCATTAGTTCATTTGTAATTCAACTGCGAAGAGAATTGTGAGTCTCATAGCTGGGCAAAATTGTCTAATCTATATGCTGATATTTTTCAATAGGGGCTATTGTTTTGTAATAAAATACCTGGTGGTTCAGATGTTAAGTGAGGAATACAGATTTGAAAAGCCTCTTGTACAATCTGCAACCTGTTTTTGGACATATGCACAATTTGAACATTAGAACTGCAGATAGTGCAGTGTGTCTCAATTGCAGCAACCCAGCTTCCTATCGATCTCTTGTGCTTTGAGCGTGGGACTTACACTTTTTTGTGATAACATGGTTTCCGACTACATAGCAAAGATATGCAGTTTGTTAGTGTTATTGGTGGTTGTAAGTTAGCACTAGTGTTGGAGAATTGGCAAGAAGTTGGAGAGGGAGTAGATTGTAAGGAAGTAAGTATGGGAATGGGAATGATGTGACTCAATGGGCTAACTGCTCTCCTGTGTCCTACCCCAGACTTCCCCTTTGCCACACAGTATTCAGATTTTGTTTGAAAAATGTCATTTACTTGCATGTCTGTAAACTGTATTGCTGCTATTGACTATAGCACAGCATTTAACACCATCAATCCTACAGTCCTGATCGGAAACCTACAGAACCTTGGCCTCTGTACCACACTCTGTAACTGGATCCTCGACTTCCTAACCAGAAGACCACAATCTGTGTGGATCGCAAGTAATATGTCTACATAGCTGACAATCAACACAGTGGTTCACCACAGGGGTGTGTGCTTAGACCTCTACACCCATGACTGTGTGGCTAGGCATAACTCAAATGCCATCTATAAATTTGCAGATGATACAAGCATTGTTAGCAGAATTTCAGATGGTGATGAAAGGGCCTACAGGAGTGAGATTTCCAGTTAGTGGAGTGGTGTTGCAGCAACAGCCTTGCACTCAACATCAGCAAGACCAAAGAGCTGATTGTGGACTTCAGGAAGGGTAAGACGAGGGAGCACAAAGCAATCTTCGTAGAGGGATCAAAAGTGGGGCAAGTGAGCAGTTTCAAGTTCCTGTGTGTCAATATCTCTGAGGACCTAACCTGGATAAAGCATATTGATGCAGCTATAAAGAATGCCAGACTGTGGTTATATTTAATTTGGAGTTTGAGGAGATTTGGTTTGTCAACAAAATACTCAAAAACTTCTACAAGTGTACTATGGAGAGCATTCTGACTGGGTGCATCACCATCTGGTATGGGGGGGGGGGGGTGTGGGGAGAGCTACTACACAAGATTGAAGTAAGTTGCAGAAACTTGTAAAATTAGTCAGCTTCATCATGGGCTCCAGCCTTCATAGTATCTAAGACATCTTCAAGGAATGGTGCCTTAGGAGTGGCGTTCATCATTTAGGACCTTCACCACCCAGGACATGCCCTTGGGAAGGAGGTACAGAAGCCTGAAGTCACACACTCAGCGATTCAGGAACAGCTTCTTCCCCTCTGCCATCCGATTTCTAAATGGACATTGAACCCATGAACACTACTTCACTACATTTTTATTTCTGGTTTTTTTTTGCTGTACCTATTTTAACTTAATGTTTTAATAGATGTATACTTACTGTAATTCAGTTTTTTCTCTATATTTATCATGTATTTCATTGTACTGCTACCATCAAATTAACAAATTTCAAGATATATGCCGATGATATTAAACCTGATTATGATTCTGATTTTACACCAAGTGTAAAGATTTTAACAACACATTCTTTTCGACAGTTAATTTCAATGTAATTTTGAACCTTCAGACATGGTTGATTTCTTTAAAGGTGCATTGCAGCATCAAAAGTCATGATTTGTGCAGATATTTCTCATATGGTTCTTGACGTGGTGTAACTTATGTCCAAGAACAGTGCCTTCTCTTCTGTGTTGACTTTCACAACCCAGCAATGTCTGAGATCCAAGCAATTAGTCTTAGTTACAGATACCCTAATGCTGGTTTTGGAAACCATTTGGCCTAATCTTCAGTAAAATGATACTCAACTGAATATGTATATGCTCTCAGCTGTAACTTCTGTATTGTTAAATGGGTTAATATTCACCATTTATAGTTCTACAATAAGAATGTTTACTTGAGTGATGTCCTGAAGGATGTCCCAGAGTAACCATGTTCAGGACAGCAATGACAAATAACTAATTGTGAGATGAAAAGGCCCCTGTTCCTATGTAATAGGCGTTGATGTGAAGAACAGTTGCTTTCAGCTCATAATAATTTTGAAATTCGTGCAATTATTTGAGAAGCTGAATTACTTGTACTAATGCACTGAGAATGAGTCTGGAGGTAGTAGTATGTTCTTTGTGTTTGATAGGTCCAGGACCAACCTGATTTTCCCAATCTACCTGCATATTGAACCCCCCCCCCCCCCCTCCACAATTATCGCAACATTGCTGTTTTTACATACCTTTTCTTTCTCCCATTGTAATTTATAGCCCGCATCCTGGCTACTATTTGGAAGTCTGTATGTAACTCTCATCAAGGTTTTTTATCCTTGCAGTTTCTTAACTCTACCCACAAGGATTCCACATCTTCCAATCTGATACCGTCTCTTTCTGAGGATTTGTGTTCATTTTTTTTACCAACAAATCCATCTCAGCCCCTCGGCCTGCCTGCCCTTTTGATACAATGTGTACGGTTCAATGTTAAGCTCTCAACTATGATTTTACAAATAATGAGGAATCTCACCACAGCAGCTGTGGAAATTAAATTTAATTAGTTACCTCAAATTTAGTTAAACAACAGTTCATCTAAACAGTGATAATAACTAAATCTCCTGGATTGTTAGAAATTATCACCTGGCTGACTAACTTTTAAAAATTACTACTTTAGCCTGGTCTAGCTTATGTAGTTGACTTTGAATTGGTCTAGAAAGCCACTTAGTTGTACTATGAATGTTACAACCAAGCAGAGAAAAAAATAGCCTAGTCAGAGAATCTGATGTTGTTCTAGACACCAAATTCAGACATAGCAACGTCTCCTAACCTAGCTGGCCTTTGTAAGGTCCTCTATTATAAACATCAAATACAAAATTAAGAGGGCTACCTTTAGATTAGTCAAGAATATCCTGACATAGTCAAACAGTCATATCTTGTGGACATTTCCTTTGTCTGCTCTGTACTCTGGCTGTGCAAACCAGCAATGATGGTTGTACTGTTCCTTACAGGCGGGAGGGAGTAGCTTGTGTCATCCTCAATGGGGAGCATAGGCCCCATGAAAGCTCATGCCATCAGGTAAAAATTGGATAAGATACTCTCCCAAGTTATACCCCACAATCCTTTCTTAATATATAGGTCAACGGTTCCTTTATTGATGCTGGCATCTCCAGCCATGCTAACTTGAAAGCAGCACTGCCTAAATTCTATCAACATGTTGTCTTTGCTTCCAGAAGTGAGAGCACGTTAGACCTGGTTTGTAGAAATATCCGTGGTGTTTACAAAGCAGCTCTTAACCCCCCCCCCCCCCCCACTTTGGATACTCTGACCACTTAGCTGTTTAGCTAATTCCTGCATACAGACCACTGATCAAACCAGTCAGACAAATTTGGTCAGAAGGTGCAACTTCAGCATTGTGGGACTGTTTTGAAAAAACAGAGTGGAAAACGTTCAGTGAGATGGCTACCTACAACTATCACATTAACGTTGATGAATATGTGTGATCTGTGATGAGCAACTTAGAAATGTGCATTGACGATGTTACTATTATTAAGCATATCCTGTGAGGGTAAATCAGAAACTATAGTCCAAGCACTGCTGATTCATCAGGATTTTGCCTTCTGACTGGGGAATAAGATGGCTTTTAGGTCAGCAAGAGCAGAGCTGCACTTTCTCATGCCATCAGGAAAGTAAAATGGGATAACTTGTAAATAATTTACAACCATTTCCATGACACCAGAGACAAGAGGCACGTCTGGCAGGGCATTCAGACCATTATGGATTACAAGTTCACCCTGCACATAAACAATAGTGATGCTCTCATCCTGATAGGCTGAATGTCTTTTACACACAATTTGATGCACGGAATAATATGCTGGTGAGGAAGGTCATTCCCCCACTCCACCACCCAAGATGCAGGCATTCTGTCTGCTCACAGATGATGTGAGGAAGACTCTAGCTAGGGTCAACCCACATATTGCTGTGGGCCCTGATAACATACCTGGTCAGTTGCCAGTAATGTGCAGCCCTGTTAACAGAGGTTCTAACAGACATCTTCAACAACTCTCTGGAACAGTTCACTGTCCCCGCAGGTTTCTAGGTAGCCACCATTATCCCGGTGCCCAAGAGGGTGACAGGATCTGCCTTAATGAGTACTGTTTAATGGCACTGGCCTCAACAATAATGAAGTGCTTTGAACGGCTGGTTGTGGGCCACATTAAATCTTATCTTCCTGCTATATTAGTCCCTTTCCAGTTTGCTTATTGTTCAAATTATTTACTGATGATGCCCTCCACTCTGTCCTTTCCTTCCCGGAAGATGGTGCCTCATGTGCCAGGATGCTGTTTATCGACTTCAGCTTGGCATTTAATATGATCATCTCTCAGAAGTTTTTGGATAAGCTGTCCTCAGTGGGCCTCAGCACCTCTATGTAATTGGATCTTAGACTTCTTGACAGAAAAGCTACAGTCAATCTGTGTTGGAAACAACAACAGCTCTAGCGCTATCACACTGAGCACTGGTGTCTCCACTCCCTGCGGAAACTGAGGCAAGCAAGGTTCCCCATCCTCTGTCCGTTTAATCAACTTTTACAGGGCATAAGTGCCTGCATTACTGTCTGGCTTGGGAATTGCAAAACATCTGACCTCAAGATCTTCCAAAGGATTGTGAGGACTGCGGAGAGGATCATCAGAGTCTCTTTCCACCCATCTGAGATACTTAAATACATAGTGCTCCTAGCGTTGGCAATGATCCCTCCCATCCATCTAACAACCTCTGACCTCCACCATCAGACTGGAGGTACAGTATCCAGCATTAGGACAAGGATTGTTAGGATGGAAAACAGCTTCCCCCAGCCGAGAGACTACTGAATTCACTGCCACCACTCAGGTCTCACGACGTATGAAGTACCGATATTGTACTGTTTACTTTTTAACGTGTGACATTAATTTATGTATGTTATTTTGATTTCCAGCATCTGCAAACTTGCTCATGTTCATATGTTACTTTTTGTGTTGTGTGTGAGTTGTACATACAGTGTTGTGCACCTTGGTCCAGAGGAACATTGTTTAGCGGTACACATGCGTATTGTTGAAATGACATTAAACTTGAATGTGAATTTGGTCCTCCATATTGAACAACATATGGAAGAAGCAAGGGAGCAGAATGTATTGTGTTTGAGATTCTTCAATATTCATCAGCAAAAGTGGGAAACACCAGCATTGATATAGACAGTTGTGTTTGCAACAGCTCGTGAGGTAACCAATGTAAAATATAAACCTACTTAACTTTTCCTTACCAATCTGCTTCTGGCAGCTGTATTCAGAGAAATGACCATCGAACATTCTGTGAAGTCAAAATCCATCTTCACACTGCACACATCCTCCATCACCATGCTTGAAACTACAGACATGTTGAGTATTTGGCAGATCAGAATTGGACACATAACCTTTAGCAGGAGTGAACTCCAGCACAATCTGTAACCTCATATCCTCAGTTCTGTCCAATCATGGAATCAAGCTTGGTTCAATGAAGAATGTAAAAGAAGCAGCACCAGGTATCCTAAACATTATGTGATGTCAGCTGAATGAATCTACAGTACAGAACTGTGTGTATGCTGACCAGCAAAAATAGAATGCAATCGAAAGAGTTAAACAATTACAAAATCAATAGGTCAGGTTAAAGATCTGCCGTTGCATCACATCTAGTCTGGAATGTTGATGGACAGTGTAACACATAACAGAAGAAAGATGCTTCAAGAGCACAACAGGGGATGGGCCCAGCATGTGAGTACAAGATATGAGGCTGAAACATGATCAGCTAGAAATGCAAAATAGCTGATCCCTGGCTTCCTCCTGAGATACTCACTACAGTAGAAATTTTGATTCTCTCCATATGACATGAAGAAATAGTTGAGAACATCATACACAATATCCTAACTAGTATACAAGAACTGACCTCTAGAATTAGCTGTATCACATCTCTGTACATTCTTCCATGTTAACATCTGGTAGTTGTCCAATAGTATGGATAATTGCCATTTGTGTCCTCTTCACAAAAAACAAATATGGCAAAAGCAACTAATTAACTACTGTCTTCATTCTCCTCTCAACCATATGTAAAGGGAAGCTATCGTCTAACAATGCTACCCGTTGGCACTAGTTCACTAATAACCTCCCAGCAATGCAACGTTTGGGTGCAGTCAGGAGTGCTGAGCTCAGGCCTCATCCAAACATAGACTGTGGAATGACTGAAAGCAGCATTTCATTGAAAATGGCATCGAGGATCCCTGTAGAATAGAAATTAATGGACTTTATAGGGAAGGAACTCCATTATTTGGAGATCAGTCATTCTAACCCTACAAATCATTTCGGAAGTTTCTCAAGAGTGTGGCTTTAGATCAATAATCTTCTTTTCATCATAAGGTGAGAGGTGGGGATTGGACAGTTCAATTCTATTTGCAACTAAAGAAGCAGTCCTTACTAACATATAGCAAACCAAGATTACTTTCAGACAAGGATCAGTCCTTATCTGTACACAGCAAATCGAGACTACCTTCAGACAAGAATCAATCCGTACCTACATACAGCAAACCGAGACTACTTTCAGACATGAGCTGATACGTAGGAAGTAACATGCAAGCCAAAAAAACTGCTGAACATTAACCATCTGCAGCAAATGAGACTGTAACTTTGTACTCTAAAAGTTCAATTAGCATGCCCTTCGCCTAGATTCCACTATCAACATCTTTTTGGACAGAAACTCAGTTGGACTACTGATAGAATTTCAGCATCTGCAGGTTTTTTACTTATATTTTCAGTGACATAAATACCACAGCTACAAGAGCAGGTTAGAGTCTGATTTGCCTCCTGATATACTAAAGCCTTTCCAACATCTACAGAGTCATAGTTCCAGAACAAAATGCCATTCTCTGCATTTGTGTGATTGAGTACAACATCAGTGAAACTCAAGAAGTTCAGCACTCTCCAGTACAAATCTTGAAGGTATCCATTAGCTACCCAAAGTGTTCATTCCCTATACCACTGACATCCAGTTCTTACACTGTGCACCACCAACAAAAGGCGTGACAGTTACTAGGCTGTTGGCTATTCTGGCAGATTGTTTCATATCTGCAACCTCTACCACTAAGAATAACAAGGACAGCAAACAGTGGAACATATCCACCTGCATGGTCGCCATCAAATCGCACATCATCTTGACTTGGTTATGTAATTAGATCTTTAATGTCACAGATACTAATTTCTGAAATTCTGGCTGTAGCATTATGGCAGTACATTCACAAGAAGGTGTACCACAGTTCAAAGAGGCTTACTACCACCTTCCAAAGTTCACTTTGAGAGAGGAAATGCATGCTGGTCTTGACAGTGAATAAAGCTATAATATAGATTTTTCCTATAGCATCTATTTGAATTGTATCCTTAAACATCCTCCTTTTCCCTTATCCATTACAATTCTTGCCTAGATATTGGAATTAAGAGCTATGAAACCTGAACTGCATGCTTCACAGATGCCAGCTGCTTTCTTAGTGGTATTGTGGTATTCACTTGCTAATCCGCTGGAAATGGGTTATTGATTTTAAATTGTTTGCTTTCAAGCAACTGAGAGATGAGACAGAACAAATAATGGTGTGGGGTTTGTGAAGAGGTGGAAAATGGAGATAGCAGCAGATAATAGTATATGGCTCTGACCCCCTTTCCAGATTATATGGGACAGGTTCCCTCTCTGGTCATAGCTGGCTCCAAATGCTCATGATAAGACCTTTGATTTGGCTCCTACAAATTGCAGTTATAGTTCACTGTTGAATTGATCTTTACAGAAGGCAGCTTAAATTTTGATGGATTAATTTTTACATATAAAGGTAATTTTCCAGCACAGAACACCAAGATATGCATAGTTGTACTCATTTTTATTTCAAATTATTTCTGATAGTGATAGGATGTACCTGTTTGATTCATTTACAGACCTTAAGTAAGTAACCTGAGCTGCACTTATTAAAGATGCCCTCATGTGCTGGAAGTAATACAGGGAAGTCAGACATGCATTAGGGTGAATCAGAAAATGAAGTTTTCAGTCCAATTTCTCATTAGTCAAGACTCCAATAAGAAATAAGTATTTCGGAACAGATGCAAAATGATTATTATGTTTAATTTATGCATAAAAACATGCACAAATAGGTCTAATTTCTAGGCAACCACATCCAATTTCTTTTTTGGCTTGTCAGATTATATTTGAGTATGCTGCTTCTACTTTAGGATATTTTGTACATTAGTGAAATTAAAATTACTCTAAATGTTGTTAAATTTCAAATAAATATAGATCTAAAATATTTACTTAATAAATGAGGTCATCACAAAAACTTAACACCTTCAGAATTCTCAAATAATTTTCTTATTGCTTTGTTCTTGAAGTGTAGAGCTTCATGCCCCATAAAAGCACATGGCTGTTAATGAGAATGGAGTAATTTATGTTTTTCAGAAATGATTATAATAATTGTTAGTAATTATACTCAGACTTTGAGATTTTCACAGTAATCTTTGGATTAAAGATACTATAAATCAGAAGTATGGAAGGAAATTTAACTGAAAATCAGCAAATACTGAGCATTTTTCAATTAATCAGTTGAATTTTAAATAATGCTGTAATAATCCTCAAATGCTATGATATTTCTCTTGCTGTATTTTCTTCCTTTAATTTCTGCTTATGTCCTTACATTTATGCTTGTGATTTTAATGCCGTACCTTGTATTTCTGTCTTTCTCCTTGAATTAGTGTGAATTTTGCTGTCAATTTGTTTTCTCGTATTTTGTTTCCTTTTTCATATCTGTAGCATTGTTTTCTAAATTCTTTATGGATTCTTCTGTTACTTGTTAAACCCTAGCATTTTGAATTTACAGGCGAGATTAGAGAGGTGTCCTGTCTCCTGCCCCTTTCCTCCCGTTTGGAGTTCTCAGTCCAGTTTTCGCTCAGGATGCTTTGCCACTTAAAAGGTCTGCTTTCAGTTCTGAACTTTGAGTCCTCACTCCACACTGAATAGCTGTGTGGGGACGATAGTGATGTTAACCTCTTCCGAATGATCTTATCATTCCTCCTTTAGTCTACTCCCTCTAACCATTGACCACCCCTGTCTATGCTACTGCTGCCTTGCATGTTTAGAGAGAACCTCTCCTCTGTTGGAGATTCCTAACCACTGTGGCATGCTTTAAAATTAAAATTGCATTAAGAATGTTAACTCATTTCTAGTAGAAAGCTTCTTTACTGACTCCCATGTTGCCAAGATATGAATGAACAATGAAAACAATTGTTAAACACGCTATGTTCATTCTGTGACTGAGGAGCTCCTGGTGTTTGCTGCTTGCTTATAGATTTATAAAAAATCTTTTACAAAGGCAATGTACAAGTGGATTGCAACTTGATTTTGGTTATTTAGGTCCTAAATGAAACCTATGAGATTGTGCATGCTGAATCTGTTTTGGATAATGATTTGGAATAGATCCAAGTAACATAGTCTCTGATAAAATTACAATAATAATTAAAGCAGATTGAAAAATTGTAATTGGTTTATTATTGTAACATATACCAAAATACAATGGAAAAACTTAGTTTTGCTGACCATCCATACATATAATTTCAAAACATAAGTACATTGGGGTAGTGCAAGGAAAAATTACCAGAATGTAGATTATAGTGCTGCAGTTACATTTCCAGAGGAAGTCCAGTGCAGGTAGACATTGAGGTAGACTATAGGGTCAGAAATTCATCTTTAATCTACAAGAGTTTGATAACAGCTGGATAGAAGCTGTCCTTGACCCTGATGGTGTGTGTTTCTATGCTTTTGTACCTTCTGCCTGATGCAAGGGGAGAAAGAGAGACTGACCAGAGTGAAAGGAGTCTTTGATTTCTCTGGCTGCTTTTCCAAGGCTGTGAAAAGTATGGACTGCATTTTGTTACCTGATCTATGCCTAGGAAAGGTTGAGGGTATCTGTGAAAGGAGCAATATCCTTGCCATCACCATTTTGTGATATCCCATAGAAAAGTGTACTGGATTGGGCTGGACTATTGAACATCTTATTACATTCTTTATTCATATGTGAAAATGTTTGAGGACCTAACTACTCTGACAAAGAGATAAGACCTTATAAGAACATAAGAAATAGGAGCAGAAATTGGCATTCTGATGCATCAAGACCACTCTGCTAATTTGTTAAGGTAATTGCTGATCTGTCTATGGGTACAGCTTTACCTACCTACCTTTTACCCCAGAACTCTTAATTCCCATGCTATGCAAAAATCTGTCTGTGTCTTAAATATATTTAATGAGATAGCCTCTACTGCTTTCCTGGGCAAAGAATTCCATAGGTTCACTATTCTCTGGGAAAAGCAGAGAATCCCATCTCCATCCTAAATCTTTTTTCTTGATTTGTTATCTCACTTACCAATGGAAATAACTACAGTATCTTCCCTTTCATAAGATCCCCTTCCATCCTTTTGAATTACAGTGAATACAGTCCTAGGCCACTCATTCTCTCCACATAGGCTACCCTGCCCCCCCCCCCCCCACCATCTCTGAAATTAACCTGGTGTCCCTCCTCTGAACTGCTTCCAAAGCCACTACATCTTCTGTTTTTCCCTTCCAAATTGGATGATCTTGCATTTACCTGTGTTATAATCAATCTGGCAGACCCCATACTCACTCCACCTACTTATATCTAATTTAATTACATATAATTGAAATTATACTTCCCTCAATGTGCATCATCAATATCATTTAAAACCCCAATTTAGGTCAATCCAAATAAGAGTGCTGGACTAAATTACAATGCAATGATTTAACATGCTTGATGAAAAATCCTTTCCAGCTTCACAGTAACTAGATTTTCAGAATAGGAGTTTGATTCTGTAAAGGTTGGTGATGAGCCATTTTGTTTTTGAGACATCTTTAAGTGCTGCCCATAAAGAAGTGCAGAGGAGTTGTAATGTATTTTAAGGAGTAGTGAAGGAATTACAAACTAGAATATGAAAACTGTGTTAGGAAGCACCTCCCTCTCCTTGTACCCACTCCTGCCCATACCTCCTTTCTTCTTTCTAATCATAATGATCTTTATTCAAAACAGACTAGTTAAATTTTCAGACTAATCTGTAAGAATGAAGTATGGTGATTTTACCTAACCCACACTTTTTGTGACTATTGAAGAATCAGATAGAACAGGATGTAAAACCAAACTTTGTTTTTGTCAGACTTCCAGTTATATTATTGCATCACCATTGACATCTTTGCTTTTGAACATGTTAGCTCAAATTAGGAAGATTTCTAGTGAACTAAAATTAACCAAGCATTGCGGGTTGGGTAAACTGAAGCCACATTGCTTATTGAAGTTACCTCTGAGTTGAAATCTCATAGTCATTGCCTTTGATCAACATTTGTAGTATTAGTGTGTGAGGGTAATTCTGTGATTGATTGAATGAATGCTTGTTCTCTTCTCCAACAACATCTTAATGCCTCAGTTAAGTGCTGTGGTTCATCACAGGTAGGTGTAATGCATGAACTCTGTATTTCTTCATATATTATTTTCAAATATGCTGTAGATTTAGAAATGTATGAAGGGAATGAGTTGATTGCTATTTTATATTGCAAAATGTTACGTCGCAAAGTTTAAAAACCGAAATACAGCAAACTTCTATTACAAGGGGTAATTATTGTAACAAAACTTCCTTTTAATGTTACATTACTGTAAAATTAAGATAAATATTACCTTGAGTTTGCAATAATTTGTATTGATAATACTAAATCAATAAATGTGGAGTTTAATTTCTTTAATGCTATCATGTATTTCTTCTATTGCACCTTTTAACTATTGTTAACTTATTTAGAAATAAACAACTGTGTAAATTTGCCACGCATAGGAACTTTACATGTAATGCATTCATCATCATCATCATTACCCTTACATGCCATGTTGTATGACCTGGGCATTCATGGTCTTCCAACTGTCTTTAATATGAGAAGTTCTAATAAACTCTTTGAAACCTTTGCCTGTCTAGCCCTTAATGTAACTTATGAATCTTACTGATTTTTGACTGGGACTTTTTCTTCCATTGGTCTTTCCCGTCACTGCGAGATGTTCGAGCTTCTCTTTCCTCAGTACATGTCCCAGAAATTCCAGCCGTTTCCTGATTGATGATATCTGCTGTCTTCTTATTTTGGCTTTTTACAACATCACCTCATTTGTTACTCTGTCCTTCCATGATATTTTCATCATTCTTCTCAAAAACTACTTTTCTGCAGCTTTGAGTCTTCTTTCATCTTGCTTTGATGTGGTCCAACATACACTTCTTGCACCGTAACACTGAGTTTCATACCCATAGAGATTATGTTATTCATTAGACTAACATACAATTAAACTAGACTAACGTACAACTAAACATTTCAAATGATCCTCTGTGGCGTTGGTAAAATATCTGCATGATGTGCATGAAGTAACAGATTTTAGAATGATTTTATATCTTTTTAATGTGGATAACAGGAACATTAATTTAGTTTGCTTCCTTGTATGTTGTACGCCAGCATTCCCTAGAAAATTAAATTTAATGAAAAATTTTTTTAAATGTTTTAACCGCCACTTTAACCACTTTGGTTCTTAAAAGGTTACAATTTCAAGTTCCAGTCTTATTTTATATAGCTCAGGTGGGTAAATGAAATAGAGCAGCCCCATAGAAAACTGGAAGATCCCAGGTTCAATTAGTACTTTGTGCATGTGGAGATTCATATTTTTGGTTTCAAAGGGTAAAAAGTGATTTTCCGCCTTAGAGATCAAGGTATATTTGGATACTGGAGGAATCAAGGGATGCAGAGTTAGGACAAGGAAACTGAAAGATTAACTATTGCCTGAATAGCAGAACAGTAACAAGGAGCCAAATGGTCAAATTTGTTTCAGTTTTCTGTGTTCTTTTCATATTTTGCCAGAACGTGCATGCTTGATCATGTGGGCATAAAAATACAGTCAACAGTGATCGTTCTGTGTTCAGTTAACCTTAAGTTAATTACTGGCTATGTGTACACATCAAGAATGGCTGTTTGTGAAGCAAGTTGAGGGAATGAGTAGCCTACACCTGCACTTAAACACAAAGTACACTGCAGCTGGGGTCAAAGCAACACGTACAACAAGCTGGGGGAACTCAGCAGGCCAGGCAGCATCCGGATGCTGCCTGGCCTGCTGAGTTCCTCCAGCTTGTTACACCTGCTCTTGATTTTTACTATATTTTGGTGAGTTGGGATGTACACTTGGGATGACTTGCGCAAGAGTCAGTGCCAGAAAAACTCCTCTTATCAGCAGGAAAGTGTACCTTCCCAATTCCCATCATGTTGCATGTTTGCATTTATTTTAAGATTTGGAACCTAGACTTGTCACATCTGGAAAAAATGGACAATCTCTTTGCTTTAAAGTTGGAGAGTCAAACACTCATAACAATCAAATGTTAGTCTTAGAGAGGCTACTTTGCCAAGTTTTTAGACTTCTGATGGCAGTGAAATTGGAACCCATTAAATTAAGTATCAAAATATTACAGAAGCTGGTAATCTAAAATAAAACAGAAAAAGCTGAGAGCACCCAGTGGGTGGGTTGGGTGCCTCTGCACAGGTGGAAAAAAATTAGTTTTTTTGTCTTGATGATTTTAGTTCTGATGCAAGGTCTATTTTTATTAATGTTGAATGGTTCTTCTTTCAGCAGTTGCTAACTGATCTACTACATATTCCCAGAACTTTCTGCTTTGTCTCCTAAACCAAAAGTTCTATAAGGCCTGTGGACATGGTTGAGTTCAGTAGCTTTTATCTTACATGAGTATTATGTAGGAAAGAAGAGGTATGATTATAAGATTTGTAGTTCATATGTTCAGAGGAAAATTGTAAATGTAGTTTGGACTTGCAACAATTCTAGAAATAAATTTGATTTTTAATGTAATAGGAATATCAATTCAATCAACTAATTTCCCTGAAAGACACATTATGTTTGGATCTGGCTGCTTTAGTATCGCAGGTATCACTGTTAAATACTGCACCATTTATGTAGCTTTATAAGTTTTTTTTTCTACTGAGATTCTGAAATAATATTTTGCCTTGCTTTCTATTTTTTATGTTATCTGAGCAGCAATCTGAGCTGTTATTAACAAGCCAAATAAAGGACTCCTTGGAAACAGAAGAAAGTGAGGAGGAGGAGGAGGAAGAGAAAGATGAACAGGATGAAGAGGGAGGCTGCAGAGCACAATCTTGTTCCACCAATCTCAACACAGCTTCAGGATATTCAGATGGCACAAATGAAGAACGTATTGTGTCCTGCAGCCTAGTACTGAGCAGGTTATTTTTTTTTCATTTTTAGAATCTTTTTATTGGTACGTAATCTTCAACAACTATAAAATGATACATAACTACAACAGATTAATATGTATACAAATAATAAAGCTGAAGAAAAAAACCTGATCGTTAAATATAAAAATGGGGTGGGGGGGGAATTATTTATATATATATATATATATATATACATATATATCTATATAGGAAAAAGAAGGGAAAAAAAGAACCCAATCTAACTAGGAAAAAAAGCCCCACTAACTACAAAAAAAAGAAAAAAAAATCCATTAGGAATCAATCCCCCCCACCCCCGGAGCAATACGTTTGACCATCATCTAAATATTTTAAAAAGTCATCAACCGCCATTTTATATTTATTTTAAAAAATTGGAAGTAAACTATATAACTTAATTCAAATTAAATGATAATATTTGGCAAAAGAACCCCATCTTCTCTCAAAATCAAATCGAGGATCAAAAATTCTACTTCTAATTTTTTCCAAACTAAGACATAACATTACTTGAGAAAACTATTCAATTAATGTAGGGGAATAAATATCTTTCCATTTTAATAAAATAGCCCTTCTTGCCAGTAGTGTAACAAATGCAATTACATGTTGATCTGAAGATGAGATACCCTGAATATGGTGCGAACTATATTCCAAATAAAACAGTCAATCTATTAAGTAGTAAATTAATTTTCAAAGCTTTAGAAATTGTAGAAAATAAAGATTTCCAAAACGATTTTAATGAAGAACATGACCAGAACATATGTGACAAAGTAGCTACTTCAGTTTTACATCTATCGCAATAGTTGTCTATACTAGAAAATATTTTAGGTAGTGTCTCCTTTGTTAAATAATAACGGTGAGCAGGATCTTAGTTCAGTTTTGTGCTTAGTATATTGTAAATTCCATGACAAGATATAGTAGTATAAAAACAAAACTTTCAGTCAATGGTACTTGAATTGCTGTGGAATGACTTGTGAATTTTTTCCCTCCTCTCCATAGTAATAAACGAAAGCAGAGTCCAAATGGTAAAAACCGAAATAAAAAACGCTTTAAAGAAAAAGTAGAAGAACTAGTCACTCCTGATGCAGCCCAACCACTGGAATCTGGAACAGAGAATGCTACCAGAGAAAGGCAGAGCAACAACAGTGATGATGATCTCATCATCATAAAAAATGAGAGTATCCAGGAATCTGCGGACATTCCTCAAAGCACCAAGCAGGATGAAATAGAGCCCATGGAGTATTCTGCAGTCCCTGAAGATAATAATGATAAAAAACAAATTAAGGAAAATGGTTCAAATAGTGATGGGTCAGTTATTCATGACCCTTCAGAAAACATATTTATTTCGGAAGGAACACAGACCAATAAACTTCCTGTTATAAAGAAAATTGAAACAAATTCTAGCAGCACAAATGAGCCCACGTACTCCCATTTTAATCTCAGATGCCAAGAAAGTATTTTAACAGACAGAGTTCATGAGAGCGCTCTCGATTCAGCAAAGTATACTCCAGCTGCAGTACAATTTCTGGAGAACCAGTTGGACCATGCAAGAAATTTATTAGACGAAATAACTGCAGAAAGAGATTGCTTTAGGAAGCAAAATGAAGAACATACCATTGCACTAAAGCAGATAACAAAACAATTGTTGGACTACCAAGAAAATGAGAGACAACAGCAACAAAGTAAAATGAATAAAGAAGCTAATGGGCCTGAAATCTGGAGTCTAGAAGATATGAGAGCCCATTACGAGAAAGCAATTGAAGATCGTGTTTCTTTGACCCAGCAGTTAGAAGATACAACAAAGAGGATGGAAAATTGCTCCTTAGAAAGGGATCTTCTGAAAGAAAAGGTAATGTTTGTTTATGGACAAAAATAAGTAGGTGATGGTGAATAGTGCTTTTTCATATTTGAAGGATTGTAGCTAGTGGTGTTTCTCAATGTCATTACTGGAACTGCTTCTTTTGATTATATATTAAAGATTCACATGCAGAGTAAGATTTCTATATTGCTGAACATTGTGCTAAGTGGCGAGGCAGAGTGTTACGAACTACAATTAAAGGTAGGCTCAGAAGTGGCAGATGAAATTTAATTCAGAGAACCAAAAAATACTACACCTAGGCAGAAAGATTAAAGAGAGGCAACATCAGCTAAGTAGATGGATGTATGTGTGCATAAATCATTGAAAGTGGGAGGGCCGCCATTGCATCTATATTGCTCAGGATTCATGTTGTGGAAAACTGAAGCAACAAGCCTCTTTGGAGACATAAATACTATTATTGGGGCAGAACCTGGCATATTGTCATTGCAGATTGTCAGCATGTAGAGGTCAAACACCAGCTGTCTGTTGTCATTGTCACGACTCCACTAATCAACACTTGTTGCAAAGAAGAGCTGCATATATTCATGAAATGTTAGTATGAATGTTAATACTTGCTAGAGGGTACTTGTGTCTGGGCAGTCACTGAATTCTGTTATGAGTTGTCTACTGCAACTAATGCTTTCTGATCTCAAATGTAAGTGCAGCATTTTAATTCATAAGTAACGGGCAGTTATATATTGTTACTCTTAAAATGCTCTACTTTGACAGCACTTCCCGAAATTATAGTGTCACCAAGATAGACGAGCAGTAAGTTAGGACTACCACCTGCAGGATCCCCTCTAAGGCATGCACCTCCTGATTGTCGCTGGTCTAAATCCTGGAACTCCTTGCCCACAATTCACTATACGAGTACCTTCAACTGATCCTTTTAGTATTTCTGGAAGGTAGCTCACCATTATCTGTTTAAGGGAAATTCTGGATTACTAATAACTGCTGTCCCTAAAAGATAGCTTATTTGAAAAGTAAGAACATTATACTCAGATTTCAATCCTGTGTTTCTTGAGTATATTCAATGGGTAATAGACATAAATCACATCTAAAGGCATAGGAAATAAAATGCATGTTTGTTTTCAGCTTGAGAAAATGGAGCAAGAAAGAGATCAAATCAAATCAGAGTGTGAAAAAATAAAGCAGGATTTGAAATCCAGCAGGAACAGAAGGGATGAAATTTATTGGACCAAAAAATCAGCTGCTGCGTACAGATACTCGGAACTAGAGCTGATGCGGACAGAAGTTGAGAGATTAAAAGGACAAAAGGAAGAGTTGGAGAAGAAATTAGAAGATGCCCTGAGGTGTAATGCAGTACATAAAGAGGCATTGGTTCCTTCCACCAGCCAAGGAATTGCACAGGCCAACAGGTAATGAAAGCATTGGTATTTAAGAATAAAGAAGTTTTGTTTGATAAAAACCCATTAACAAAGATTTACCATTGAAAATTCTTGGAAAACTATTGCTCAAAAGAAATCACTTAAAATTTGTTAGGAGTTGTTTAATATTAGCTGGTTCAAATCAGGTGTAAGAAATGTAATAAAAACACTAGGTAAGGTCAGGGATATTTACAGAAGCTACTAGCAGAGTTCATGAATTCTACTGCACAGTACACAGGTCTTGGGATTGTTGAGCAGAAGACTGGATTTTTCATTGTGCTTAGTGCTCAAGCTTCCTCCAAGTTAAAAAATCAAAAGTCAGCAGATCTGCTTAAGTCAGTCAGCTTGTAAGTGGAAGTTCCAATTCACTGTACTGCTGCGGACCTTAGGCACCAGAACCTTTGTTGAAATACTTCATGCTAATAACCACAAGGATCAGCGCATTTGTGAAGGAGACAAAAATAGTTCGGACTAAAATGGGGTACAACCCCACAAATCCCCTTCTAAAGCAGCAAGAAAGTTATAGGCACATTCATAGGAATTTGATAAGCCTTAAGAAGCTTGAGTATCACCATAACAATTGCATTTGCAATTTATTGGTGTTGTTACTATCAAAGCCCAGGGAACAATATGTGATACATCTTCTAGCTCCATCTGAGAGTTGAAAAGCTTTCCTAGCCAGTCTCCAATTTTGTAACACCTAGTTACTTGAACTTATTCAAATTCCATTAATGTGTAGGTGAATTCAAACCAAGTTCTGCTAATGTCCTATATCCTCTTGAAACCCATTTGAAGTGAGAAGCAATCTGTGAAACCCAGAGAACATGAGAGATCAGAGGATATATTGCTGTTACATGTGGAGGAAGATAGTGAAAAATATGAGCAGATCGGGTCAAGTGTCAGATTACTTGGCATGCAGCCCCTTTGCCTGGTCTCTGTTCAAGAAACAAAAGTTATTGTAATATTGTGATACTTCCTAAAATAGCAAATGGCAGTGTACAGCAAATGTCTTCTATGCAGATTTTATTAATGAAAAAAAAAGCAACAATAAGGTTTCAACAGAACTGAGCATGTCCCTTTGGACTAAGCTTTCAGTTTCAAATGTACTACTTCCTACCAATATCTCTCACTTATAAAACAAGCATGAAATAAATAAAAATAATTCTTGGCTTCTGCCCCTTTCGTTTCCACTTCTGATGAAGGGTCTCAGCACAAAACGTCAGCTGTTTATTCCCCTCTATAGATGCTGCCTGACTTGCTGAGTTCCTCCAACATTTCTGTGTGTGTTGCTCAAGATTTCCAGCATCTGCGTCATCTCGTGTGTTTAAAAATAATTTCTGTTGTGTTTCAGCAGTGTACTGACAAAGCTGAAGTCATTGCGAATAAAGGTTGGGCACCTCTTGGGTTCTGTACTGCCGCACTTGGACTTAAAGGAGATCAGTTATGAAACAGATACAATTGATGACATTCTAGAAAAAGTCATAGAAGCAAATAAACTCTGAAACAAAACTCTCATATTGTATCATCATGAGATAAACAACAGCTGACAAATATGTCTGACCAAAGTATATGTGGATTTGTAATGCTGTATCTGAGAAAAACAGAAATAAGCGATAGCAGTGTACCTGAAGTATTTGCACACTTTTTACACTGACTACCAACCAAAAATACAAAATTGAATGTTTGGATAACTGTACCAGATTGGATGTATCCATTTGTAATTAAATTGTCAGAGCTGCTGGTAAATACAGAAATTACTGTTAATTTTCCTTGTTTTATTTACTCTTTTTATTACTCAAGTCTAAGGTACAAAATGTGCCCACCCAGCAGTAAAATGATTGAACATTTTTCTGAAGACATGAGGATATTGTGTTGCAAAGAGTGAAATCAAGTGTACAGGACTGGCTTAAACTAAAACTAATAATAAGCTATAAATACTGTAGAGGCTAAAGCAGATAGCTGTTGCCTCTTGTAGCCTTTGTGATATCAAGCTTGTGGATTTCTGAAATGTCTTGTATTGTACTGAGACATCTATGCTATTCTCAGTTGCTTTTAAAATTCCTGAAAAAAAGATTTTTTTTAACACTGGTATCAAAATTAATCTGTGATCAGAAAGTAAAGTACTAATGAGGGTCAATTTTTCTTTTTGCATCCTGTGGACATATGTTCTCTGGTGTTATTACAAGAGAAGTACATTCTCAAGATTCAGCTTTCATAACATCTATCTCTTACTAAATTGTTTTTCCTTTCTAACCAAAGCTATTAACAAGGTATTTTTTGCACTTATGAATAAACAGATCACTATGTTTCCTTTGGCAGGGATGTGAACTAAAATATGAATTTGAGTGATCTTGAAGTATTTGGTTATATTTAAGGCCTATTGAATACTACAAAATTTTGTTCTTATAGTTATTTGGATTGAAAGTACTCAGGCTTCCGAGATGATAGCTGAAAACAAGACAAAATGTACTGGAAATACTTAACAATAAGGCCTCATTTGTAAGTGGAGAAAGAGTTAACATTTCAGACTGAATACTTTTTGTCTGATTATAGATCCCTCCCCACAAGATTATTGAGTTAGCTGTTAAGTATAGGAGGTGAATTTGCTTGGAATATTCCATAATCATCTGCTTTAACTTTGGAAGAAGGAGGAGTGGTGAAAATTCCCAAAGATATTCATTCCCAAAACTCCATCTGAATTTTAATAATCTAGTTTGATTAAGTGAGACTTGCTCATATTTGTTCATTATTGTTAAATTAGAGTGGAAATAAATGCATAAAAGGTGAAGGGGAACCCAGTGAACTGATTGGAATACCCTTTGCTTTTAATAAAATATTATTGTATGAAACATTGAACACAAAGGGAGAAGTTTCCTTTGGTTACTGGTGTTGAATATGTATGAGAACATTGATTGTCAGTTATGCATGCCCCCACCATTTTGGAACTGATGCTTCTTGATATGAGTGCAGCTGGCATCTGATATTCCTGCATAAATTTTGTTTTAGCAACCAAAGACAATTTTCACCCTGTTACTCCAGAAGGTCCATTTTCTCCAATGGGAGTGTAGCAGAGTATTAAGTTCTGACATCCTCAAAAGCTTTTAAAAACTGTAGGCCTGAAGTTTTTAATATTCTGAGGATTGGCTACTACTCCCTATTATTTCACATCACTGCCAGTCACCCTGGCAGGCTTGAACGTTTAAAGCTAGGTTCCTTGAAACAGTTTTTTTTTAATAGCTAAGTAAGGTTGGCCATAGGAATGTCACTTATTTCCATTTGATTTCTTTGATCTAAATTTGTTAACACACTTAGCAAAATTCCCAGCCATGCAAAAAGTGAATAATAAAGCAACTTTTCAAAAAAAAAGTACACTACAATTGCTTTTCCACCAATTTGCTCTTTTTGATAAGAGGGATCCAAATTTATAATTTGTTTACTAAATATACAATGGTCTGTTACATTTAGGATTTTAATATTAATAATGAAAGGTTCCCTCTGAGTTCCAACTCATAACAAGACTTGTTTATAATTTGGTATCAAAGTAGCAATCCTAACTAAAGAGGAATGAAAAATGACATTGACATGGGAGTATTTCTATAGATATCCTGTTGCTTGTTGTACACCTTGATTCAATAAGCTATGTAATACATGGTAGAAGGATAGGTCAATGTTCTTGGCATTGGTGGTGATGAATTTAATTTAATACAATCTTGATAGTGATTCTGCAGAAGGCAAATGAGATAACCAGCAATATATTGAAGGAAGGACAGGCAATAGTCAGGCCATAAGAAGTAATTTCTCTTCCTGTACAGATGGTTTAAGTTTTTCTTTGTGTTCTTTGAGCTGCAGAACAGTGTTCTTTAAATAATGTGGCACCTCAAAGAGAGTATCATCGGCAAAGCAACTCGTTTTCAGTTAAAGTATTAGTCTGGAATAAATGATAAAATCCTGGATTGATCTTTGCATATACAGCTTTGCATCTTAGGGAACAGTTTTCTGAGGGAAATAGTGATTTGATAGTTGTAGCTCTGTGTGAACACATCAGAGTGAGAGTTAAATTCCACCTTATTAAATTAAAAAATTGTGGTTAATAAATAGAACAACCATGAAAGCTGCTGTTTTGTCATTAAATCTTAGATTTGTCACTGGTTATCCTCACAGAGAAGAGCATGCCAGCCTGTTCAGTCAAATCTAATGTGCAGTATCATGTTACTTGTTATTTTTAATGGTTTCCAAAGTGGACTCAGTAGACATTCAGAAGAATGGTTAAGAAGAGGAACACTTCTCGGGAAGTAATTTTGTCACTTTAGTCCACATCCCTGCAAATCTTTATAGGATGAAATTTTGATGTTGAGTCTGAAGACTGTTAAAATGATATTACTTTGCTCTACACCTAGCCATGCTGTCTTTGACTCGCTATTGCTTGCTACAAATGCTAGTTTATCAAAGCATAGTCCCACGTATATTTAGAAGAAAAATGTTAAAAATTGAAATTGATTGCACTCAGTACAAATTGATTACAATCTCACTAGATGGCAATTTTGCTACAAATATTTAACTAAAAGATCAGCACAGCTTTCCTCTACAGCTCCAGGATTTGTTTTTTAGTTATTAAATTTAGATTAAGTATCACTATATTCCATAATAATATTTGGAATGTTATTTCATTGTAATTCATCTGAATAATAAGCAACATTAAAACGTATATATGCTTTTGTATAGTCACATAGTCATGCCCCTTATGAATATGGAATATAAGTAATGTTTTAGTGATTGCAATTACAGATTGTCCACAGATAAAATAATTCCACCATCCACCTTTTCCCAAATGGAATTTGTTCTTTAGTATGGAATGTAATCATACATGTTTATCATTTTAAAAAGTATGTAAACATAGATTTAGTTTAACTGATTTTGCCTGTGGAAAGTTATGCTACTTGTGTTGTGAAAGCTAAGATACATTTTGAACTAATGTTCATAAGTTTACAGAATTTTTGTTTAATATGCTCTGTGTCAGAATTAGCCTCATCACTGTTGCACACTACCTCCATCTTCATAAAGTAAAACCCCCTCTGTGTGGCATACACTGTAATGTTCAACTCACAACAATATTGGGAGAACTGTTAACTAGAGTTTAATGCATCCGCACAAATAGGAGGAATGAAAATGCTATAGAGAAGTATTAAAGGACTGGGCAAAATGCAGTTGGACTGCCATCAAATGATCTTTGCTGCTGAAAATCAAAAATATTTCCAATTCCAGCCTTTCAATGTCATCCTCTTTATTGGCAGCTAAAATGTATAAACATTAAAAATTCAAGTTGATTTAGTGGAAAGGATGTAGAGAATTTTCTTAACTACTATATCACAAAAGATAATTTCCAAGGAAACAATTACAAGCCACTCAGACTTGAGGATTAATTTTTCCTCTATCAGTAAATGAAGTAGGCGGTCATGTTATTTCACTAATCACTTACTTGCAGACCCTGCTTATTGGTAAAACTATTACATGGAATCAAATTGTGAAAAGAGGAGTGTTTTAATTTTTTTGTCTAATTATGTGGACTTGAGTTTATTTCCATGATCTCACTGGTTGGGGGAAAAGGGACAAAATCATTATCTAAGGACTATTTTTGTTTTCTCCAAACTCACCTCCACGTGATCTACCAATGACAGTCAGAACAACACCTAGAGGTTGTCAAGGAACTTAACTGGATCGTTATAGCTTTTGAGGAAAATGCCATTCTTAACCATTCCTGTCTTGATAAGAGTGCAAATCCATTCCAAAATGTTTAACAAAACAGTTTCCATTGTAAACTTTTCTAGTAGTTTACTCAATTTTAATAACCGATTTGCAGATTTTAAACATCTAATACTGCCATTGAATTTTCAGAATGCTTTAGGAGGACCGGTGAATTAATTTTGTTCAAGGTAGGAGAAATAATATCTGCGATTCTAAGCAGCTTTCCAGCAGAAAAACAAGCTATCAGAGGCAAGAAAAGGATGAGAATTCTACGTGGGAAAGTGTAGGCCTAAAGAACATAAGACATGGGAACAAAATCAGGTGACTAGCCCCTGGAACCTGTCATTCAGTAACATCATGCTGATCCAATCTTGGCCTCAGCTCCACTTTTCAGCACTTGCTCCATTTTCCTTGACTCACTTGTGGTCAGTCCATTTCTACGTGGAATATAATGATGCCTCCTTCTCAGCTCTCTATGGTAAAGAATCCGAAAGATTTTTAACTCTCAGAGAAGAAACTCCTTCTCTAAATATTCTGAAATTTGTGCCCCTCTACTTCATCAAAAGAGGAAGCACTCTCTTAGCACCACCTGTCAATCTCAGACTCCCACATTCTTCAACCAGATCACCTCTCAATTTTCTAACCTGCGCAAACTCTCTTTATTAGTCAACTCCTTTATCTTAGGAATCAACTTAGTATACCTCTGCATTGTCTCCGGTGGATTTTTAAAGATGGGAACTCAAACTCTATATGGTACTCTAGGTCCAGTCTCACCAGTTCCCTGAAAGTTGCATCAGAACTTTCCTACTTTTATACAGCATACCCTTTGCAGTTATAGCCATTGTATCTACAGTTGACGTCAGAAGTTTACATACACCTTAGCCAAATACATTTAAACTCAGTTTTTCACAATTCCTGACATTTAATCCTAGAAAACATACCCTGTTTTATGTCAGTTAGGATCACTATTTTTTAAGAGTGTGAAATGTTAGAATAATAGTAGAGAGAATGATTTATTTCAGCTTTTATTTCTTACATCACATTCCCAGTGGGTTAGAAGTTTACATACACTTTATTGGTATTTGGTAGCATTGCCCTTAAATTATTTAACTTGGGCCAAACGTTTTGGGTAGCCTTCCACAAGCTTCTCACAATAAGTTGCTGGAATTTTGTTCCATTCCTCCAGGCAGAACTGGTGTAACTGAGTCAGGTTTGTAGGCCTCCTTGCTTGCACAAGCTTTTTCACTTCTGCCCACAAATTTTCTATCAGATTGACGTCAGGGCTTTGTGATGGCCACAACAATACCTTGACTTTGTTGTCCTTAAGCAATTTTGCCTCAACTTTGGAAGTATGCTTGGGGTCATTGTCCATTTGGAAGACCCATTTGCAACCAAGCTTTAACTTCCTGGTTGATGTCTTGAGATGTTGCTTCAATATATCCACATAACTTCCCTTCCTCATGATGCCATCTATTTTGTGAAGTGCACCAGTCCCTCCTGCAGCAAAGCACCCCCACAACATGATGCTGCCACCCCCATGCTTCATGGTTGGAATGGTGTTCCTCGGCTTGCAAGTCTCACCCTTTTTCCTCCAAACATAACAATGGTCATTATGGCCAAGCAGTTCAATTTTTGTTTCATCAGACCAGAGGACATTTCTCCAAAAAGTAAGATCTTTGTCCCCATGTGCACTTACAAACTGTAGTCTGGCTTTTTTATGGCGGTTTTGCAGCAGTGGCTTCTAACTTGCTGAGCAGCCTTTCAGGTTATTTCGATATAGGACTCGTTTTACTGTGGATATAGATACTCATCTACCTGTTTCCTCCAGCATCTTCACAAGATTCTTTGCTGTTGTTCTGGGATTGATATGCAATTTTCTTGCCAAAGTGCATTCATCTCTAGGAGACAGAATGCATCTCTTTCCTGAGCGGTATGATGGCTGCGTGGTCCCATGGTGTTTATACTTGTGTACTATTGTTTGTACAGATGAACGTGGAATTTGCTCACAAGGATGAACCAGACTTGTGGAGGTCCACAATCTTTTTTCTGAGGTCTTGGTTGATTTCTTTTGATTTTGATTTTAAACTTCTGACCCACTGAAATTGTGATATAGTCAATTAAAAGTAAAGTAATCTGTTTGTAAACAGTTGTTGGAAAAATTACTCGTGTCATGCACAAAGATGTTCTCAACATCTTGCTAAAACTATAGTTTGCTAATATGAAATCTGTGGAGTGGTTAAGCAATGAGTTTTAATGACTTCAACCCAAGTATATGTAAACTTCTGACTTCAACTGTACATGCCCACCGTTCATATTTCATAGATGTCTTTGAGCCACACATTTTACAACCTCTGTATTTAATTATTTTTGATTCTTCTGTCCAAAGTGGAAAACTTCATGTTTTTCCAAAGTTATTTTCTATTTTGCCCACTCAACCTGACTATATCTCTTTGAAACCCTTTTTGGATACTCCTAATCCATCCATTGTTTGTTCATCAACAAAATTGGCAACTGCATAATGAGTCAGTTCATCTAAGCTATCAACACATTTTAAATAGTTGATGTAGCACTGACTGCTTACTGATAGCCAATTGCAACATGACTATAATCAATGTCTGTTTTAGACCATTCTGCTGGAACCACTCCTTTTATCAGTTTATTACTTGCAACTCCAACCACACTTCGAGAAACCCATCTACTGATTACTTTAAAGATCAATAGTGAACTCTTCGCAATGGAAGATTGGAAGTATTAAGATTGCATAATCTAATGCTAACAGCTGTATGCATTCCAGGGAGATGTTGATTTTCTAACTTCTAACTTCAGTGGCTTTATTCCATAATCAGTTGTGGGTTTCAAGTATTTCAATTAAGTAGCTATTTGCATTCCTTTCAAGGTTCATGTCATCAGTAGAATGATAATATTTAGTATTGAAAGGTGAGATACTATTTGTAACCATGTTTTGTAACAATTAGCCACTGTCATACCCTTGGCGCTGATGAAGATTAAGTATTTCATTATATTTTTAAAATCAATAAATATTAATAACCAAGTTACTAATGAGAAAATTGGGGGGGGGGGGAGGTCCCAATTCCAATTGCAAACTGAAGTGAGTTTCTTTTGAAATTCTGCTGACCATTGAAATAGAGGAGGGGGTAAAAGTAGTATCTTTGATGCTTTTGTTTCTTTTTGTGCGAGTGCTGAGGTTAAATTTAGATTAGTAGGTGTGGTATAAACATGAGACAGAAATGATCCAAATTTAGATATTTAATTTGTGATCTTTTAAATTCCGAAATGTAGAATTATAGGATCCCAATATGTGGAGAAAATTTAACTGGAAAACCCTGTACTAACAATTACAATCTTATTTTTTTTTAAAATACACAGGGATTTTCTCTATACATTCACATTGCAAAATCTGGCAAGAATGGAGAAGGATTTAAAACATGATTTATAATATAATGTTTGCTTTGTTGCTGATTCTACTTAAATGAAAATCTAAAGAAAATTAAAATTTAACAATTTCAAAGCTAAATTGTACGACCCAAACCCAAGTGACAGACCCAAACTTAATTTCATCGCTTTGGAAATGCAATCTGTACACTCATTTCATTTTTAATGTTAATTTTTTCATTACTTTGAGTAAAGTAAAATGTTTGTTATGTTACTATTAAATTAATATTTATTGTTTGATATTTACAGAGGGCTTTATTGTGTTTGTAAGTGGCATTTTAATTGTAGAAGCTTTCATTACGCTGTTGTGTGCAGTGACAAGGTAATTAATATTTTATGTCCATGATTGTGGCTCATTGAACTGAAAGAGTCTTTTTAAAGGGTATTGTATTTGTTTAAGATATGTTTAGTATACCTGTTGGTCATAAATATACAAAGCCATATATTGAATCAACAGGTGAATTTTCTTGGCCCTCTTGATAAAATTTATGTTCTTTTGTACCATGCAGCCCTCCTAAATGTTCTAAACCTGTGATTCAATGTCTTTTTCCAATAGGAACACTAGAAACTACTATGAGATTTCCCTTTTATTTTAGGAATATGCATTAATGTGATTTAATTACACACCTTGTAGTCCAAATATGATGCTGCCATACAAACTTTTTAAAAAATGTTTTAAATACCATGTAAATAAAGAGGGATAAAAATTACAAGCATTTGGTGTATTGTTTTCATTTGCTTACATAAGTGAAAAGATCTTTGCAGGCAACACCAGAGAGTATGAGAGCGATAATAAATCAGCCATGATGGAATGGCAGAGCAGACTTGATGAGCCAAATGGCCTAATTCTGTTCCTTTGTCTTATGGATACTAATTCTCAAAGGAGGCCTATGAGAGAGTTTAACAGTTTTAGGGATTAACATTATTTTAATAACCCATTTTTGTGTATACAACCTTAGGTGCAAAATAAAAATAGTTGGGATAATTGCAGTGCATATGGTTTGGAATGGAGTGGATTTTTGGTGTAAAAAAAAAACCTGCTATGTTAGTTTCAAGCTGTATCTTTATGATGTAAACTAATGCACTGGTTTGCATTTAGACTTGCAGTGCACCCACCAACTATTTGCTGGTGACTCATAAATTAGTTCCTATTGATGAGGTTATTTGCCCATGAGAAAATAGGAGCCACTACAAACACGCCTGGAGCAAGATCAGAGCAGACATGCATCACAAGCCTTAGAAGATCAGTTTTGGGTGTTAGTAACTCTGCTTATTGATTGTTAGTTTCTTATTATAATTTGCCAGGAATGGCTTCACAATCATGTTTGGGACAAAGAAGTGGGTAGCCATGCAGAAAGCCTTAGTATTCATGATTATGTCATCTGATGCCAGTTGATTAACACAGTTGTGCAACATTACTAATACGCCAACAAAAATAGAAATTCTGATAACATCTGTGGGAAGAGAAACCAACTAAATGTTTCCTGTCAGGGACCTGTCCTCAGAGCTGGGATGTAAATATGATTCCCCAGTTCTGAGGAAGCAAGTTGGCCTAAAACACTGTTTTCTCTGTCCACAAAAGATACTAGATTAACTTAAGTTCTTCCAACATTGCTGTTTTTGTTTCAGATTCCAGCATTTTCAGAATTATAGTAGTTCACAGGACTCTCAAATAAGCCTTCCGACCAAGCAACTGAATGTAACCTTACAAAACCCCTTTTGCAGGTGACTTCAGAATCAGGTTTACCTATATGTTTTCATACTCGTTGCTTCCTTGTGACTATTTCCAATGTAATGATATTATAATCACTGTTCCATAACACTATCCTACTGAAACAAACTGCAAGGTCTCACTTCATTTCACAAAACTACATTGAATGTAACTTCCTCTTTGTCAAGCTGGAGAAACAGTGGCTCAGGAAGTTCTTTTGCACACATTTCAGTAAATCCCCTTTTTTGCCATTTGCAATGTTATCCATCCAGTGTACATTAGTATAATTGAAGTGCCTCAGTACTAGTTCTTGCTTCTTTATTAACATCCTCTGATCTATAAATTATAAACTTTCTTTGTTCTTTAATGTTAACAATATAGTCTGATTTGTTAACTAATTATCATTTACCATTTCTGTAATAATTTTATTTTTTCATTCCTACACTTGTTCTTCCCTATATTTCCTGGATAACTAATATTCACAGTTGCCCCTTTTTCTGAATCACCTCCCCCCACCCCACTTTCATTGTGGTAAAACATTGTGATTTGTATCAGCAGCCTTGCACATTATTTATAGAATTGTATACAATTAGTACATATATTCCAAACACATTTTGGATTGTTCTTTATTTACGATTAGTCTATCCCATATTTGTTCTGAGCTACTTGATCATCTTTTCCACTCCTCCAAGAACCTTGATTTCCTCCTATGGTTTTATCCAGGGGCCCCGTAACAGATTGCCTTACTAGAGGTAAATTACATGGCACAAATGCCTTAAGATATACAGTAAGTTAATCAACTTTATTCACCATATACTTTTACATACATTAGGGATTTGCTGTGGTATGTTGGCATGACATGCAATAAAAACATCAATTATTAAGAATAAATAATTATAAATTAATAATGTTAGATAGATAGATACTTTATTCATCCCCATGGGGAAATTCAACATTTTTTCCAATGTCCCATACACTTATTGTAGCAAAACTAATTACATACAATACTTAACTCAGTAAAAATATGATATGCATCTAAAATCACCCTCTCAAAAAGCATTAATAATAGCTTTTAAAAAGTTTTTAAGTAGTTTACTTAAATACATTGAGTCCTAACCCCGGCACTTTAACATATCTTACTCCTGGCGGTTGAATTGTAAAGCCGAATGGCATTGGGGAGTATTGATCTCTTCATCCTGTCTGAGGAGCATTGCATCGACAGCAACCTGTCGCTGAAACTGCTTCTCTGTCTCTGGATGGTGCTATGTAGAGGATGTTCAGGGTTTTCCATAATTGACCGTAGCCTACTCAGCGCCCTTCGCTCAGCTACCGATGTTATACTCTCCAGTACTTTGCCCACGACAGAGCCCGCCTTCCTTACCAGCTTATTAAGACGTGAGGCGTCCCTCTTCTTAATGCTGCCTCCCCAACACGCCACCACAAAGAAGAGGGTGCTCTCCACAACTGACCTATAGAACATCTTCAGCATCTCACTACAAACATTGAATGACGCCAACCTTCTAAGGAAGTACAGTCGACTCTGTGCCTTCCTGCACAAGGCATCTGTGTTGGCAGTCCAGTCTAGCTTCTCGTCTAACTGTACTCCCAGATACTTGTAGGTCTTAACCTGCTCCACACATTCTCCATTAATGATCACTGGCTCCATATGAGGCCTAGATCTCCTAAAGTCCACCACCATCTCCTTGAAATATGGATATAGAATAAATATGTAAAAATGCATAAAAACCAGCATGTATTTACAATGTAAATAATATTATAAAAAGTAGAATGGCGATTTGATTCTACCTTACTACAAGATCCGGATTTCAAAAAATTTATGAAGGAACAGATTGATCTCTTCTTTTCAACTAATTCCACGGATGAAATTTCTTGCTGAACACTTTGGGACACTCTTAAAGCATATATACGTGGACAGATTATCTCCTATTTTGTTGGTTTGAGAAAACGTATTAAGAAGGAAACTTTTATTGGTTGATAAGATTAAAGAAATTGACAAGAAATATTTGATTGCTCCTAGTAAGGAGCTTTACAAACAAAGGGTTGAGCTTCAAATGGAACACAGTTTATTACTTACATCTTCGATTGAAAATCAATTAATGAAAACCAGAAGTAATTTTTATATACATAGTGATAAATCGGGTAAACTATTAGCTAACCAATTGAAGAATGCTTTGGTTAAACATCAAATTATTAAGATTCGCCAACAGAATGGTGAACTGACAGTTAATCATGATGAGATAAATCTTTTCAAGATTTTTATACCCCCCTGTATCATTCTGAATTTCCTTATGATCATAATACCATGCATGATTTTTCAGGGAAATTGAATTTTCCAAAATTATCATCAGAAGAACTTTTAATATTAGAAACTCCTATTACAGATGCAGAAATTAAAGGTGTTATTTCCTCTATGAATTCCAGGAAAGCACCAGGTCCAGATGGGTATACAGTGGAATTTTTAAAGTTTTTTTTTCCTCAACTCTTTCTCCTTGGTTATGCAGGGTTTTTGAAGAAGCAATTAGACTAGGTAAACTACCACAATCTTTTTATAGAGCTTCCATTTCTTTAATATTGAAAAAAGATAAAGACCCTACTGACTGTGCATCCTATAGACCAATATCTCTATTGAATGTAGATTCCAAGATCTTTTCCAAGTTATTGGCGACCAGGCTGGAGAAGGTATTACCTCAAATTGTCTCGGAGGATCAAACTGGTTTTATTAAAAATCGTTATTCTTTTTTCAATATTAGGAGATTATTGAATATTATTTATACTCCTTCACGCAGTACCTCAGAATGTGTCATTTCATTAGATGTGGAGAAAGCATTTGATAGAGTTGAATGCCCATATTTATTTACTGTGCTTGAGAAGTTTAATTTTAGTCCAACATTTATATCCTGGATTAAATTGATATATCATACTCCAGTAGCCTCGGTTTTTACTAACAATCAAAGATCTCCCTTTTTTCGTTTATTTCAGGGTGCCAGGCAAGGCTGTCCTCTTAGTCCTTTATTATTTGATATTGCTCTGGAATCTTTGGCAATTGCTATTAGAGAATCACCTAACATTTTTGGCATTACTCGCAGGATGGATATACATAAGTTATCATTATACGCAGATGATTTGTTATTATACATTTCTGATCCTGAGAAATCCATTCCTGCAGTTATATCATTATTGGCTCAGTTTAATAATTTTTCTGGGTATAAATTGAATCTTAATAAGAGTGAATTGTTCCCCTTAAATAGACAGGTTCCAATTTATGGAAATTTACCTTTTAAATTAGTTAATGACTTTTTTTGAAGACTTAGGGATTAAAATTACAAAAAATCATAAGGAGTTATTCAAGGTTAATTTTTTACCCTTAATTGATCAGATTAAATGTTTGTTTACTAAATAGTCACCATTGTCTTTATCTTTGATAGGTCAGATTAATGCTATTAAGATGATTATTTTACCCAAGTTCTTATATATATTTCAAGTGGTACCAATTTTTATTCTGAAATCCTTCTTTGACAATGTTGATTCAAAAATTTCCTCATATATATGGCAGAATAAAAATCCTAGATTAGGTAAAAGATATTTACAGAAGTCAAAGAAGGAAGGTGGATTGGCATTGCCTAATTTTAGATTTTATTATTGGGCAATTAATATTCGATATTTGAATTGTTGGTTAAGGGATTTGGATTTATTTCCTACCCCTCATTGGGTAAATCTGGAAACTAAATCTGTACAAGGATTTTCACTGGGCTCTATTTTAGGGACTTCTCTTCCCTTTGCTCTTTCTAAATTGCATAAACGAATTGACAATCCGATAGTTAAACACATTTTACGTATATGGTTTCAATTTCGGAAATTTTTTGGGTTGAATCAATTTGTTCTCGCAAATACCTATTGTATCCAATTTCTTTTTTCATCCCTCTATTATGGACTAAGCTTATTCAGCTTGGAAGACGAAAGGTATACTACAATTTTCTGATTTATTTTTGGATAATTGTTTTATGTCTTTTGAACAATTATCTAATAAATATAATTTGCCTAGATCTCATTTTTTTAGATATTTACATATTAGGAATTTTTTAAATACTGTACTTCCTACCTTTCCAAATCTTGTTTCTTCGGGTATTTTGGAGAAATTGTTAGAACTAAATCCTTTTCAGAAAGGTGTAATATCAAATGTTTACAATGTAATTATGAAAATACATTCAGAGGCCTTTTATAAGATTAAAAATGATTGGGAAAGAGAACTTAACCTTACTATCCCTATTGAGAATTGGGATAAAATTCTTCAATTAGTTAATTTATCCTCTATATGTGCTAAACATTCATTGATACAGTTTAATGTTGTGCACAGGGCTCATATGTCCAAGGATAAATTGGCTCATTTTTATTCCCATATAAATCCTATATGTGACAGGTGTCATTCTGAGATAGCTTCTTTAACTCATATATTTTGGTCATGTCCACTTTTGAGAAAATATTTGAAAGACATTTTCGATATTATTTCCACGGTATTGAACATTGATTTACAACCTCATCCTATTACTGCAATCTTTGGATTACCAATGATAGAGTCAATTCATTTATCTTCTTCTGCTTGTCGGATGATTGCATTCCTTACATTAATGGCTAGAAGATCTATTTTGTTGAATTGGAAAGAAATTAAACCCTCTACCATATTTCATTGGTTTTCTCAAACTATTTTATGTCTAAATTTGGAAAAAATTGAAAGTGTCATATATGACCCTTCTATTAAATTTGAAAAGACTTGAAGGCCATTTATTCAATATTTTCACATGATGTAATTTGACCCTGTTCCAATCCTATTTGTTTTTCCGGTTTTGATTATATATATGTTGAGAGGATCGGAAACAGCCCATTTTTTTTTCCTTCCCTTTTTTCCTTTTTTTTTCTTTATTAGTTAGTAGTTAGTTTGTTAGATTAGTTTTTCTTAGGGTAATAATATTTTTTTTTCTTTTTTTCTCTTTTCTGTTTTTTTCAACATGATATACCTTTTTTTGTTTCGTTTATATGATAGTTATATCATTCATGATTTGGGAAGACTTAACTATATTGTACTTATTGCTTGTGTATCCTTTTATGTTCATTTTAATTTTGTAATCCCAATAACTATGTATTAATCTTATCATGGTGATATTAATAAAAAGATTGAAAAAGAAAAGAAAGAAAAAGTAGAATGGTTGATCAGATTAACTGTTCAGGGGAAAAAACTTCTAAAACGGCATGCAGTGTTTTTTTTTTTGTTTTAATAGCACCTATAGCACTTTCCTGAAGGGAGTTTTTGGAAAATCCAGTTTGCTTGGTGTGCAGTGTCTGCAGTGATTTTCCTGCCAGCTTCTTGTCCTGGGCACGTACCAGTCTTACAGTGATGGTAGACTGCAGCCAATGACTTTTACTGCTGTCTTGTCAGTACGCTGAGTTTTTGTATATTGTGAGAGGATGTTGCACCAAATCAGACAGTAATGAATGACTGATGGCAGAGCAGAATTAGATTAGTATGTTCAAGGGAAGATGGAACTTTTACCAATTTCTGCAAGAGGTATATCCTTTGCAAAGCCCTTTTTTGATGAAGGAGCTACACTTCTCCTGCATGCAAAATAATGATGGCTTGATTGTTGAAGAGGTGCCGGCTGTACAATTGTTGATAATGAGTGGGTGGAGAGGAAACGAATTTCTGCTCAAGTCAATAAGCATCTCCAAGGTTTTGAGGCCATTCAGTTCCAAGTTATTGTGATTGCTAGCCTATTTACTCCTTGGTGGTATATGAACACGTGATCTCTGGTGATTCATCCTATAACAGTGGTGTCATCCACAAACTTTTCCAATTTAACTGATCAATCACTGGAAACACTGTCATTGGTGTATAGAGGAAATAGGAGGGGGGGGGTGGGAGAAAACACCCCCCTGTGGCACACCTGTGCTGGCTGTGTGGCATGTGGAGATATTCATTGAGGTAAGTCATGAATGATGACCATGTCATGACCATTCTGAGTGTAGACCTGCCACTTGAAGATTTATCAGTGTCACGGTGTCGGGCCTATCCATTTAGTATAAACCTGTGGGAACAAAAGCAGTTATCCACATTCATGGCTGCATTAGGGATGTTGTGGCAAAGAAAATCAGTATGAGTTAGTGGGTTAAAAATGAGTAAAGTGAGGCTGTGGGCAAGGCAAAGTTGAAACGGTAGTGACTGGTGTTGGAGGCTAATGGTTGGTGACTGGAGAACACTGATGGACACTTTCAAGGCAGTTTGCTTGATCACAGTCTTCGGGAGCTGCTCTGGAGGCACTTTGTAAATAGTGTGATACAGAGCAAGCAGTGCAATTAACCCTGTCTGGGTTGGGAATAGCTGATTGTCATACTTCAGAGTCACACTGCCACAGCAAGCCCATATTGAAATATTAAACAATTATATGCATACCTAATGTGGAAATACAGCATAACCATGGCACACAACAGAAAGTGCCTGTTTGAATTTTACAGAGTGGGTCAGTTTATCCCAGAAAACATTGTATTACATACTGCTCTGGGAGAAGTTAAAAAATTCCATGTTTATAGCATCAGGAAAAGCAATGCTAGTCAAGAAAATAACAAGGCCAATGTACTTCTCAAAATTTAAGAGTGTAATACAGGTTTTGAAGTTTCAGGATATTGTATGAGAAAATAATTTACATCAGAGTGTGAATTGTTATAACCTCCTATAATGACATAAGCTAATGCCGTTTGCAGTTTTGTATGGTTAGATGATTTAGGTGTAATATAGCCACCTCTATAAATATCAGCTGCATCTGCAAATGGTATCTTCCACTGCATTGTATGATGCCACAGTCCAACAGGTGGCGTTGTTACCCTGCACACAAAACCTAACTAACAAATTTCCTTTCATGTCGTCATTGTATAGTATCTTAGTACAGCAAGAGGACAGAAACTGCCTTCCCGTGTTTCTCTCTTCCCCTTTTTTCTCTTGTTATAAAGTAGTATCTTCTCAGCGCATCGTCATCAGTCTGGAGGGTGGCAAAACCATCATTTATTATCTATCTGCATTTGGCTGAGGAGCTGTCTTCTTGAATAGTTGTCTCTCTGGGGAATGTATTCCCATAGTGCTGTTGGGAAGGGACTTAGTCCCAGTGATAATGAAAGAAGAAAAACAATAGCAAGTGGGAATGGTCTATCAATCTGAGAAGAAGTTGCAGGTCATGATGCTTCCATACACCATCTACCCTTCTCCTTGATGGTAGAGATAATGGGTTTGCATTGGTGCTTTCAAGTGGCCTAGATGGTGGATAGTCTTTAGAGTTTTAAGAGGAGAGTTAAATGCTGCAGGATATCATGCCTCTGAGCTGTTCCTGTAACTGCAGTATTATTTTAATATATCTCTGGTCAATAGTGAGCTGCAGAAATTTGATGATGATGCCATTGAACAGTGGTTACAGTTTCAGAGATTGTCTTTGCCTGACATTTAAGCAATATAATGGGTGTAAAGTAGTTTTTCCAATGAGAACATTCTTGGTATATCATTTGCTGGAAACTTCCTTGGAGGTACTTTCATTCCGCTATTACAGCTTCACTGGAAGTACACGAGAATTCCAGGTTTCCCGCAGGAGAGCTACTATGCTTCCCTTGACCATCTGGGTCTTCAGTTGCTGTACTGGGAACAATCAGCTCTTTAGTTAATTGAAATGTTCAATTTCGAGATGTGAAGCAGCTAGTAGATGTATATGACGAAGCTTCACATAAATATGTTCGTAAATTAGTTACAAGTAATTATCAATTTGAATGGCAATGGAAGCACATTCAAATGAAACAATAAAAATTCCATCAGAGGAATGAATTGCAGGGCGGTGGGGATGGAGCAGGGGGCAGAGAACTACAATCATCAAGTCATAGAAGCTCAGGATGGACAGGGAAAGCCAGGGAATTTTATTTAGAGATACAGCACAGAACAGGCTCTTCTGGCTTACTGAGCCACGCCTCTCAGCAGCTCACCAATTTAACCCTTAGCCTAATCACAGGACAATTTACAAGGACCAATTAGCCTACTAACTGGTATGTCTTTGGACTGTGAAAGGAAAGCAGAACACCCGAAGGAAACCCGCACACACGGCAAGAATGTACCAACTTTCGTAGAGTGCCAGAATTGAACTCTGACCTCTGGTGGCCAAAGCTGTAACAGCATTGTGCAGACATCTACCCTTATTGGGTGAAGTAACTTTTTCTCAACTCAATTGCAATGTACTCTTTGGAGAGAAAAAAAAGTAAATTATCTGGAAGGTCTAGGACAGTATCCCACACGTTAGTTTGCTCCATGGATTCCAAGATAAATTTGATCCAAAGTTGGTACGGTAACAGGAGGCAGAGGGTGATAATGGAGTTTTGCTTTGTGATTGGGAGCCAGTGAAGACTAATGTTCCACAGGAATTTGTGCTGGGACTCTTAATGTTTATCATGTCAATGTGGATGTAGGAGATATAGAACATAGAAAACATACAGCACAATACAGGCCCTTTGGCCCACAAAGCTGTGCTGAACATATCCCTACATTGGAACTACCTAGGCTTTACCCATAGCCCTGTATTCTTCTAAGCTCCATGTAGCCATCCAGGAGCCTCTTAAGAGACCCTAACGTTTCCACCTCCATCTGTCGCCGGCAGCCCATTCCAAGCACTCACCACTCTCTGTAAAAAATAACTTAGCCCTGACATCTCCTCTGTACCAAGACGTACAAAAAAGCTGGATGATCTCAGCAGGTAGGGCAGCATCCGTTGAAAGAAGCAGTCAACGTTTCAGGTCTCTACCCGAAACGTTGACTGCTTCTTTCAACGGATGCTGTCCAACCTGCTGAGTTCATCCAGCTTTTTTGTACGTCTTGATCTGACCACAGCATCTGCAGTGTACTTTGTGTTTATCTCCTCTGTACCTACTTCCAATCACCTTAAAACTATGCCCCCGGTGCTAACCACTTCAGCCCTCGGGAAAAGCCTCTGACTATCCACATGATCAATGCCTCTCATTATCTTGTACACCTCTATCAAATCACCTCTCATCCTCTGTCGCTCCAAAGAGAAAAGGCCGAGTTCACTCAACCTATTCTCATAAGGCATGCTCCCCAGTCCAGGCAACATTCTTGTAAATCTCCGCTGCACCCTTTCTAAGGTTTCCACATCCTTCCTGTAGTGAGGTGACTAGAACTGAGCACAGTACTCCAAGTGGGGTCTGACCAGACTCCTATATAGCTGCAACATTACCTCTCAGCTCCTAAACTCAATCCCACGATTGATGAAGGCCAATGCACCGTATGCCTTCTTAACCACAGGGTCAACCTGCATAGCAGCTTTGAGTGTCCTATGGACTCGGACCACAAGATCCCTCTGATCCTCCACACTGCCAAGAGTCTTACCATTAATACTATATTCTGCCATCATATTTGACCTACCAAAATGAACCACCTCACACTTATCTGGGGGGAACTCCATCTGCCACTTCTCAGCGCAGTTTTGCATCTTATCAATGTCCCATTGTAACCTCTGACAGCCCTCCACACTATCCACAACACACCCAACCTTTGTGTCATCAGCAAATTTACTAACCCATCCCTCCACTTCCTCATCCAGGTCATTTATAAAAATCACAAAGAGTAACGGGTCCCAGAACAGATCCACATGGCTTACCACTGGTCACTGGTCTCCACACAGAATATGACCCATCTACAACCACTCTTTGCCTTCTGTGGGCAAGCCAGTTCTGGATCCACAAAGCAATGTCGCCTTGGATCCCATGCCTCCTTACTTTCTCAGAAAGCCTTGCATGGGGTACCTTATCAAATGCCTTGCTAAAATCCATATACACTACATCTACTGCTCTACCTTCATCAATGTGCTTAGTTACATCCTCAAAAAATTCAATCAAGCTCTTAAGACACAACCTGCCTTTGACAAAGCCATGCTGACTATTCCTAATCATACTATGCCTCTCCAAATGTTCATAATTCCTGCTTCTCAGGATCTTCTCCATCAACTTACCAACCACTGAAGTAAGACACACTGGTCTATAATTTCCTGGGCTATCCCTACTCCCTTTCTTGAATAAGAAAACAACATCCACAACCCTCTAATCCTCTGGAACCTCTCCCATCCACATTGATGGTGCAAAGATCATTGCCAGAGGCTCAGCAATCTCCTCCCTCACTTCTCACAGTGGCCTGGGGTACATCCCGTCTGGTCCCGGTGACTTATCCAACTTGATGCTTTCCACAAGCTCCAGCACATCCTCTTTCTTAATACAGTATCTACATTCTCAAGCCTTTCAGTCCACTGCAAGCCATCCGTACGATCGCCAAGATCCTTTTCCGTAGTGAATACTGAAGCAAAGTATTCACTAAGTACCTCCGCTATTTCCTCTGCTTCCATACACAGTTTTCCATTGTCACTCTTGATTGGTCCTATTCTCTCGCATCTTATCCTCTTGTTCTTCACTTACTTGTAGAATGCCTTGGGGTTTGCCTTAATCCTGTCCACCAAGGCTTTCTCATGACCCGTTCTGGCTCTCCTAATTTCATTCTTAAGCTCCTTCTTGGTAGCCTTATAATCTTCTAGATTCATATCATTACCTAGTTTTTTGAACCTTTCATACGCTTTTCTTTTCTTGACTAAATTTACAACAGCCTTTGTGCACCACAGATCTTGTATCCTACTGTCCTTTCAATGTCTCATTGGAGCGTACCTACGCAGAACCCCACGCAAATATTCCCTGATATTTAATCATGTTATTTGCAGAAAATACAAAAATTGGTGGAGTGCAAGGATGATAGAATGAGGTTACAGGACTATATTGATCAGCTAAATTGGGTGAAACAATGTAGACAGAATCTAATATTGCATTGGGTTGATATCCCTCCATTTCTTTCATGTCCATCTATCTTTGAACTGCCTCTACCACCTTCTCTGTCATCTTGTTTCACTTACCCACCACCTTCAATATGGAAAATCATACCCTCTGATCTCTTTTAAATTATACATCTTAAAAAAATTAAAAGTTAATTTTAGATTCCCCTGCCCTTGGAAAAGGACTGTGACTATCTGTCCTGTTTATGCCCATCATAAGTTTAGAAACCTCTATAAGGTCATTGCTCAACCTCTCGGTTGCCTCCTGCATTCCAGTGAGAAAATCCTAACTACCCAATCTCTTATTACAACTAAAGCCATCTGTTCAGGCAACGTCCTGTGGAATTTCTTATGCACTGCTTTTAGCACATTCCCATCCTTTCTATAGGACTTACGAGATGATGACTGAAGGGTGATGTATTCATGAGCCAAGGTATAGAATATAAGAGCAGGGAGGTCATGGAGCAACTTTAGAAATATTGGTTAGACCTCAAACAGAGTTTTGTGTCAGTTCTGATTACCACATTATCAGGACATGTTTGCACTGGAGAGGGTTCACAGGAATTTCCTCAGAAAGTTGCCTGGAATGGAATGTTCCGTTTGTAAGGAGGGACTGGATAGGCTGATTTGTTTTCTCAGAATGGAGGAATCTGAGGGAGGACCTAACAAAAGTGTATAACATTATGAAGGGCATAGATAGGTGCACAATGAGAAACTTTTTCCCATAACAGTGATTTCTAAAATGAGAGAATTTGGGTTTCAACTGAATAGAAAAAGAATTGGAGGGCATCTGAGGATTATATTTTTCACTCAGAGGTTGTTTACAAGCTGGAACACATGGTCTGAAAAGGTAGTGGAGGCAAGTACTCTCTTAACAATTTTCTCCTTGTATGAAGGAAAGTCAATGGTTGATTAAGTGTCTGATGATGGTTCTGCCATTAGATATTCCTGCAGTAAAGCCCTAGGACTGAGGTGGTTGTATTTACCAATTATGGCATCATCTTTGTGTGAGTTATGACTTCAACCAATGGAGTATTTTCTCCCTGATTCCCACTGAATTCACTTCTACCAGAACTCTTTAATGCCGTAATAGATCACTTAATGCCATTAAGGCAAGTCTTTCACATTTCACTTCTCGATTTCAACTCTATAATTCTTCTTTGTAAATAAAGTCTGGAGTTTGTTCTGGAGGAATATTGAAGTTTAGAAAATAAATGGTTTATTTTATTAAAAGCTGTGAAGCTTGCCTTTTTTGACCTTGAGTGAGGACTATGCTGTAAGCTCAGCAAGCTATTTGTCACTGTGTTTCATACCTAAGGTAACACAGGGCTTGATGGCAGTCGCCTGCTGTCTGTGTCATAAAATGCTCGGAGAACCAGGCAAGCTGTTACCAGCTAGTTTGTGAAGTAAAGAGCAAATATTTTAAGAGATGGGAACCATAGAGATGCAAAAATGTAACCAATGATTTTCTGGAGTCATGCCCTCCTCTCACTGTTAACATCAGCAAGGAGATACAGAAGCCTGAAGGCACACTCAGCAATTCCGGAACTGCTTCTTCCCCTCTGCCATCCCATTTCTAAATGAACTTTGAACCATGAACACTACTTCACTACTTTTTTAAAAAATTCTGTTTTTGCACTACTCAATTTAACCAGTTAATATACATGTATATACTTACCGTGATTCCATTTTTTTCTATACTTATTGTGTATTGCATCGTACTGCTACTGCAAGATTAAGGAACTTCACAACATATGCCAGTGATGTTAAGCCTGATTCTGATGCTGAGTTGAGCACGCTTGACAAATTCTATCCTGAGTTTCAATAAACAGATTATTTCTTTAGTGTATGGTCTGTTGTTGATGAAGAATGGACTGATAGAATGGTAATTGCCAGACTACCTTTTTTTTTGCTTTTGCAAACAGGTGGCTGGACCCAGCATCTATCCACAATGTTGGTCTGAAACCATTGTTGTACTTGTACTCACAAAGCATTACTGGAGGCACTTCCAGTTTAATTGCTGGATCCTCACCTCTACTGCTACCTGTTCTGGTCCCAAAGAATTTGCTTTGTCCAGTGCATTCAGTGTTTCTTGGTTAGACCACGTGTGTGGTAATCTCACCAGATTGGGGCCTCATTTCTCAGTACACCTGGTGTTGCTTGCACCAAGCCCTTCTGCATACATCATTAAAACAAAAATGATCCAGTGACTTGGAGCACTAGTAGAATGAAGGATTTGCCCGGCTATGAGCTTATAGGTCATGGTGGAATGCAGCACATCTAGAGGACATGGCTTTGAGATGCCGGATTTGTTCTCAAATCTTCTCCGATGAGCACAATCAAGTGATTATGAGTATTCTAATTATTATTTATTAATATTCAACAGTTGATATATATGACCAGAAATGTAATTATTACTGTTTTTGTCAAGAGTTTCACTTAGTATTTTGATTGGCGATGAGTTTTAGGTTATCTCACAGAATGAAGGACTATAATAAATGTTTAATTTGTCATTTTCCACAAAATAAACTCTTAATTTCAGTTAATTTACAGTGAGTTTGAGATTAAATAAAACTGGAATTTGAATAGTTACTTTCTACTGAATTCTTTCAGTGGGAATTGGGATAACATTGCTGCCCATAACATTCCTTAGCTGCCTCGGCCAAGAAAGCAAGTGAAAAAAAGAGCTGAGTTGAATGCTGGCCCAGTTTATGGAACACAATACATTCACATTGTATGTCACTGCTCACAATACAAGACAGATTACATTAATTCTGTACAGAACACTCTTGGGTGCCTCATTCCACTTGAAAGGTTAGCCATATCAGCATGACATAAATTTTCCTTCATGTATGTATGCTGCAGACAGCATAATGGGGTTTTCATGGGGTCCAGCCACCCGAGTGCAGTTGTTGGAGGTCTTAACACTATTAGTCCAGGTGCCAGGCTGCAACAGCAGGTGACTGGTACATTTTGAGCAGAGCAGAAGGGTTTTTTTCAGCAAATTGATGGTGTTTGAGCTGGAGTCGATATTGTCCCAGTGAACAGCTGCTTGGGCAAACCTCAAAGAACCACTGACTCTGTTTGCCAGCTCTCTTGACGAGGACAGACACCAGGAGGATATGGAAGATGTTCTCACCTGCCTATAGCTGATTCAAGGGCTGATTCTGCATGAAGGATCTGATTGGGAGGGACTTTCTCACAAAAAGCGAACAAGCCTACCAGCATTTACTATTTTAATTGGGAAACACCAATTTCCTACCCATTGTTTGGAACAACACTTCTAATACCTGTGAACAGCATTCAACTGCAATTGCAAGTTCCCTTTACAAAATCCATTTTGGAGAATAGGTTGATCATGTATGTGCACCATATGCTGGTAAAGGCTAACAAAGGATGTTTGAAGTTCAAAGGTGATCATGTCCCAAGTAGTGAAGGATTCAGAGGTCTTCTGATGGGTACAGCAAAGGTGGGCGAATCGTCAGAGCAAACTAGACTCAATTGTTGAGTGAAATGAAACACCAATCTTTCATGCTTCTACATTCTTATATAATGCCTTTTCTCATAGATGCGGGATGCTGAGTACATTGAGATATACACTTTCAACACGTGGGCCAATACAGTCCCATGGCGGCATGGGATCCCATGGGATCAGCTCCTGTAGTGGGTTCTGAACTTCTATATCTATATTATTAATCTTCAGCTCTCAGTCATGACTTTGATCATTATAACAACTGCAAAACCACACAACTAAATTTGACTCTGCTGATAAGCCATTGCTTCTTGGATTTTAATTCATGGTGAGTAACAGATAGCACTTGTCATCAAGTAATACAGTACATAAACAGGCTCGAGTCCAACTGGTCCATGCCAAGCACAGTATCCACCCTACTAGTTCTAACTGCCTTCATTCATCCCATAATGCTCCAAGTCCTTCAGCTAAATGTAGCTTTCAAAATGCCCCTTAAATGCTGCAGTTGTACCCATCTCAACCACTTCTTCTGGCAGTTTATTCTAGATAGTCACTACCCTCTCTGAAAAGAAGTTACCTTTTAGTCTCTTAGAATCTTGACCCTCTTGTACCAAGACTCTTGTACCCTCTAGTCTTGGACTCCCCAAACTCGGAAAAGGGTATGACCACTTTATCAATACCACTTATGACATTATAAACTTCTAACTCAGAGTCATGAAAAATTACAGTCCATCTAGTCCTTGCCAAAATCCATTTAAACTGCCTACTCCCATCGACCTGCACCGTGACCATAGCCCTCCATGCCCCTACTATCCATACACCTATCCAAACTTTGATTAAATGTTGAATTCAAGCTTGCAGCTCATTCCACACTCTCACGATCCTCTGAGTGAAGAAGTTTCCCCTCATGTTCACCTTAAGCTTTTCACCTTTCACATTTAACCTATGACCTCTGGTTATAGTCCCATCTAACCTCAGTGGAAAAAGCCTGCTTGAATTTACCCTAATAATACCCCTTATAATTTTGTATATACCCCTATCTTCTACATTCTAATCTCCCCTCAATCTTCTATATTCTTAGGAATAAATTCCTAAGAAGTTCATTTTTTCCCTATAACTCAGGTCTTCCAGTCCCAGCAACATCCTTGTAAATTTTCTCTGCACTTTTTCAACCTTGTTTACTTTTTTCCTGTAGGTAGCTGATCAAAACTGCACACAGTACTCCAAATTAGGCCTCACCAATGTCTCATACAGCTTCAACATAACATGCATCTCCTATACTCAATACTTTCATTTATGAAGGCCAGCCTCCAAAAGCTTCCTTTACAACCCTATCTACCTGTGATGCCGCTTTCAATGAATTATGGACATGTATTCACAGCTCTCATTGTTCTACCACACTCCTCAGTGCCCTACTGATCACTGTGTAAGGCCTACCTTGGCTGGTCCTACCAAAGTGCAACACCTCACACTTGTCTGCATTAAATTTCATCTGCCATTTTCAGCCCATTTTTCCAGCTGATCCCAATCCCTCTACAAGCCATGATAGCCTTCCTCGCTGTCCACTACACTCTCAATCTTGGTGTTATCCACAAATTTATAACCAGCACACCAAATGTGAGTTGGAGAGCAGGGAAGGTTCAGGCATAAAAAGGAGACATGGCCTAGCAGAGCAGTCATCGATGGACTGTTTTGAGGCAGAGTGGTAGGGCTTTGGCGAGGTAAGTGGACTTCATTTTTTCCTTACTTTTTTTAGGAGGAATAGACAGCATGTCTGTAGGGTTAGTACTTTGCTCTGGGTGTCAGATGTGGAAATCCTGGGAATCTTCCAGTCTCCTAGATGGTCACGTCTGTGCCAGGTGCCCCGAGATGCAGCTTCTGAGAGTCCATGTTAGAGATCTGGAGCTGCGGCGTGATGACCTACAGCTTATTAGGGTAAGTGATCAGGAGATAGATAGGAGCTAGAAGGAGTTAGTCACCCCGAGGCTGCAGGGGTTAGATTAGTGGGTGACTGTCAGGGAAGGGATGGGAAGAGCTCCGATAGTAGAGAGCACCCCTGTGGCCATCTGCCTCAGTAATCATTATCTCGTTTTAGATGCTGTTGAGGGAGTGACCTGTGATTGAGTCTCTGGCACTGAGCCTGGTTCCGTGATGCAGAAGGGAGAGAAGAAGATGAGGAATGCGGTAGTCATAGGGAATTCCTTAGTGAGGGGAACAGACAGGAGGTTCTGACAGCCTGATAGAGATACCCGCATGGTGTGTTGCCTCCCAGGTGCCAGGGTACAGGATGTCTCAGATCAGATGCAGAGTATTCTGAAAGGAGACGGTGAAAAGCCAGAAATCTTGGCACACGATGGTACCAATGACATATGTAGAAAAAAGGATGAGGTCCTGAAGAGAGAATTCAGGTGGTTGGGTAGGAAACTGAAAAGAAGTACCTCCAGGGCAGTAATCTCAGGATTGCTGCCTGTGCCACGTGCTAGCGAGTACAAGAATAGCATGATCAGGCATATTAACGCGTGGCTGAGAGTCTGGTGTAGGGTACAGGGCTTTGGGTTCCTGGATTACTGGGGGCTCTTCTCGGGGAAGTTCGACCTGTACAAAAAGGATGGTTTACACCTGAACCCAAAGGGGTCCAATATCCTAGCATGTGGGCTTAATAGAGCTGTTAGGGAGGGTTTAAACTAATTTGGCAGGGGGATGGGAACTGCAGTGATAGGGCTGAGGAAAGGGTAAACAGAAATAAATCAAAGATAGTGTGCAACAGAGATGATAGATAGGACAGGCAGGAGATGAGGTCTAATAACAGTGACTGGGATGAGTTACAAGGCAACAGAGGCATGGTGCAGTTAAATCAGAAAGCAACAAATACTGGACTGAAAGTGTTATATTTGAATGCATGCAGCATAAGAAATAAAATGGATGATCTTGAAATTCAGCTACAGATTGGCAAGTATGAAGTTGCGACCATCTCTGAAACTTGGCTAAAGGATGGCTGCCATTGGGAGCTGAACGTCCAAGGATCTATGGTGTATTGGAAAGATAGGTTTGTAGGCAGAGGGGGTGGTGTGTCCCTGTGTATAAGAAATAACATTAAATCATTAGAAAAGGATGACATAGGATCAGAAGGTGTAGAGTCTCTATGGGTTGAGTTAAGAAATGGCAAGGGTAAAAGGCCTCCAAACAGCAGCCGGGATGTGGATTACAAATTACAGCAGGAGATAGAAAAGGCATGTCAGAAAGGCAATGTCATGATAATCATTGGAGATTTTAACATGAAAATGGATTGGGAAAACCAGGCTAGACTGGACCTAAAGAGAGGATTTGTAGAATGTCTCAGGGATAACATTTTAGAGCAGCTTGTTGTTGAACCCACTAGGGGATTGGCTGTGCTGGATTGAGTGTTTTGCAATGATCCAGAGGTGATAAGAGAGCTTAAGGTTAAGGAACCCTTAGGGTACAGTGATCACAATATGATCGAGTTTATTTTGAAATTTGAGAAGGAGAAACTAAATTCCAATGTGTCAGTATTTCAGTGGAATAAAGGAAATTGTAATGGCATGAGAGGGGAATTGGCCAAGGTTGACTGGAAAGAGTCACTAGCAGGAAGGACAGCAGAGCAGCAATGGCTGGAGTTTCTGCAAAAAATGAGTTAAGTGCAAGACAGATATATTCCAAATAAGAAGAAATTTTTGAATGGAAGATGGACACTACCGTGGCTGACAAGTGAAGTCAGAGCCAACGTAAAAGCAAAAGAGAGTGCATACAAGGAAGCCAAAACTAGTGGGAAGATTGAGGATTGAGAAGCTTTTAAAAACTTTCAGAAGGAAACTAAGATGGTCATTTGGAAGGAAAAGATAAATTATGAAAGGAAGCTGGCGACTAATATCAAAGAAGATACTAAAAGCTTTTTTAGGTATATAAAGGGTAAAAGAGTTGGGGGTAGATATAGGACCAATAGAAAATAATGCTGGAGATATTGTAATGAGAGACGCAGAGATGGCAGAGGAACTGAATGCATATATTGCATCAGTCTTCACAGTGGAAGACATCTGCAGTATACCGGACATTCATGAGTGTCAGGGAAGTGAAATACGTGCAGTGAAAATTACGACTGAGAAGTTGCGCAGGAAGCTTAATGGTCTTAATGGCCTGGACCTGATGGAATGCACCCTCAGGTTCTGAAGGAAGTAGCTGGAGAGATTGCAGAGGCATTAATGATGATTCTTCAAAAATTGATAGATTCGGGCATTGTACCGGATGACTAGAAAATTGCAAGTGTTACTCCACTATTTAAGAAGGGTAGGAGACAACAGAAAGGAAACTATAGACCTTTTAACCTGACATCAGTGGTTGGGAAGTTGTTGGAATCGATGGTTAGTAATGAGATTATGGAGTACCTGGAGGCACATGACAAGATAGGCCAAAGCCTGCATGGTTTCCTGAAAGGAAAATTCTGCCTGACAAACCTACTGCAATTTTTTGAGGAAATTACAAGCAGGGTAGACAAAGGAGATGCAGTAGATGTGGTGTACTTGGATTTTCAGAAGGCCTTTGACAAGGTGCCGCACATGAGGTTGCTTAGCAAGATAAGAGCCCATGAAATTACAGGGGAGTCACTAGCTGGGTGGAGCACTGGCCAGCCGGCTGAAAACAGAGAGTGAGAATAAAGAGATCCTATTCTGGCTAGCTGCTGGTTACCAGTGGAGTTCTACAGGTGTCGGTGTTGGGACCACCAGCTTTTACAATGTATATCAATGATTTGGACTATGGGATTACTGGATTTGTGGCTAAATTTGCAAATGATACAAAGATAGGTGGAGGAGCGAGTAGTGTTGAGGAAACAGAGAGCCTGCAGAGAGACTGGGCAAAGAAGTGGCAAATGAAATACAATGTTGGAAAATGCACTTGGGTGATAGAGATAAATGGGCAGACTATTATTTAGATGGGGAGAGAATTCAAAATGCAGAGATACAAAGGGACTTGGGAGTCCTTGTGCAGGATAACCTAAAGGTTAACCTTCAGGTTGTGTTGGTGGTGAAGATGGCGAATGCAATGTTGGCAGTCATTTCTAGAGGTATATAATATAAGAGCAGGGATGTGATGTTGAGGCTCTTTAAGGCACTCATGAGACCACACTTGGAGTATTGTGTGCAGTTTTGGATTTCTTATTTCAGAAGGGATATACTGACCTTGGAGAGGGTTCAGAGAAGATTCACGAGAATGATTCCAGGAATGAAAGGGTTACCATATGAGGAATGTCTGGCAGCTCTTGGGCTGTACTTCCTGGAGTTCAGGAGAATGAGGGGGATCTCATAGAAACATTCTGAATGTTAAAGAGCCTGAACAGATTGGATATGGCAAAGTTATTTCCTAAGGCAGGGGAGTCTAGGACAAGAGGGCGTGACTTCAGAATTGAAGGGCATCCATTTAAAACAGAGATGCGGAGAAATTACTTTAGTCAGAGGGTGGTAAATCTGTGGAATTTGTTGTCACAAGCGACTGTGGAGGCCAATAGATTGGGTGCATTTAAGGCAGAGATAGATAGGTTCTTGATTAGCCAGGGCATCAAAGGGTATGGGGAGAAGGCAGGGGAGTGGGGATGACTTAAAGAATTGGATCAGCCCATGATTGAATGGCGGAGCAGACTCGATGAGCCGAATGGCTTACTTCTGCACCTATATCTTATGGTTTTATGGTGTTATGGTCTAATTTGCTGATTCGGTTAACCAAATTATCATCCAGATTGTTGATATCGATGACAATGGACCCAATACTGATCCCTACGATGCACCACTAGTCACAGGTCTCCAGTCAGAGAGCCAACCATTTACTACCACTCTTTGGCTTCTCCCACAAAGCCAATGTCTAATCTAATTTACTGCACCATCTTGAATGCCAAGTGACTGAACCTTGTGACCAAACTCCCATACAGGACCTTGTAAAATGCCTTACTAAAGTCCACGTAGACAACATCCACTGCCTTTCCTGGTAACTTCCCTGAAAATCTCTGAGATTAGTTAGACATGACCTACCATACACGCAGACATGCTGACTATCCTTATTCAGTCCGTGTCTATCCAAGTACTTATATATCCGGTTCTTTAGAACATCTTCCAATAACTTTCCCACAACTGAGGTCCAACTCACCAGCCTATAATTTCCTGTTTTATGTTTGGAGCCTTTCTTAAGCAGCGGAATATTGTTCTGGTACCTCTCCTGTTACTAAGGATGATTTACATATCTCTGCTAGGGCTCGGCAATTTCTGCACTTTCCTCCAGTGGGGTCCGAGTGAACACCTTGTCAGGCCCCTGGGGATTTATCCACCCTGATTTGACTCAGGACAGCAAACACCTCCACTGTAATCTGTACAGGGTCAATGAAGTTGGTGCTGCTTTGCCTCACTTCTACAGACTCTGTGTCCATCTCCTGAGTAAATACAAATGAAAAAAAATTATTTAAGATCTCCCCCATCTGTCTTGGCTGCAAAAATGGGTTGCCGTTCTGATCTTCCAGAAGGCCTATTGTTGTTCTTCGTAATTCTGTTGCTCTTGGCATATCTATCAAATCCCTTGGGATTCTCCTTGTCTGCTGGGGCAAATTCATGCCTTCTTTTAGCCCTCTTGATTTCTTTCTTAAGCACCACCATAAGCACCTCAATTCTTCGTACCTGCCTATAATTGCTATGCACCTCCTTTTTTTCTCTTAATGAAGGCTTCAATATCTCTTGAAAGCCAAGGTTCCCTACACTTGTTATCTTTACCTTTTATTCTGCAGGCACGTACAAGTTTTGTACACTCAAAATTTCATTTCTGAAAGCCTCCTACTCACCAAGTACATTTTTGCCAGAGAACAGCCTGTCCCAATCCACACATGCCAGATCATTTCTGATACATCAAAACTGGCCTTGAAAAATAATCTAGTGCTTTCCCTGCATATATTATTACAAATAAACTGTTCATGGGTTTCCAGCCGGGTACAGCTATCGATTATAACTGAGGTTTTGATGGCAAACTCTGCCATCTTCATCAGGTTTGATGCCTGAGCATGTCTAGTCCCGCGGTATTTATACCCCCATAGACTGTCCCTCCTGATTGGTTAGTCCTCATCCAACCTGTTTTCCACTCTCCCACTTTGCTCCCCCAGGGGCCCAACGTCAGTGTAATAGATTCTCCAATTTACTAGATTGCTAAGCATTTAATGACCATGCTGTTTCCCCTTTTTGTGGGTTGTGAGCATCATATCATAAATTCGATCGACTTCATTAAAAGGATAACCAGCATTCAGCTGAACCCAGAGGACTTTATGGTCAGTTTTGACATGGTGTCCCTGTTCACGTGAGTTCTCATTAAAGACTGCTTGGTCCTCCTCCAGTCAAGGTTTGATAAGGGTCCCATTGAACTTTTTGAACATACCCTTACATCAACGTTCTTCCTCTATGAGGGGAATTACTATAAGCAAACGGGTTAGGTGGCCATGGGATCGCCCTTGTCACTGGCTATTGCTAATTTATACATGGAGGACTTAGACAAGAGGGCTTACTCCCCAAATACTTCCTTCAGATACGGTGATGACTCCTTCATAGTGTGGCCTCATGGACTCCAGCTCTCCAACAGTTCCACAACCATCTGACCAGAATACATCCAAACATTCAATTTATGATGGAGATGGAGAAGAATGGTTGAATAGACATTCTAATACACAGAAACTGGATGGTATCCTAGGACATGGCATCTATTGTAAGCCCTCTCATACGGACTTATATCTCAATAATATCAGCCACCCTCATGGCTTCCAATGTAGAGGTTCTTTCTACTGTGATTAACCATGCAAAAACTATTTTGGACCCGGTGAGACTCACTGAGGAAATAAGATAAATACACACAACGTTCTTATAGAGTGGCTACAAGGTGAAGGAAATCAATTGGGCCCTTAAAAGGGCCAACAGAAAAACCTTAAAACTTGACAATGTGGAGGAACCTGTCACTACTGCCTGTCTTCCCTATATTTCCATGGTTTCTGGAATCCTGAAGAAATACTGGATTACTACTATCCATAAACCCGTAAGGAAGCTCAGTTCACAGCTTATGTGGGTCAAAGTTGACCTGGGACTCAGGACGTCTGGCGTTTACAGGACTCCTGTGAATGCGGTTCAGCATATATCAGCCAGACGGGGCACACATTGGAAACCCGCATCAAGGAGCACAGAAGGTGTATCGTTTGGGTTACTCAAAGAAATCGGCAGTAGCAGAACACCGCATTCGCAATGGCCATAGAATTGACTTTGATGGCACAAAACTACTGGCTTTTGGGACCACCTGTGAAAGGAAGCCATTGAAATAAAACTAGAGGAAAATAATTTTAACAAAGACAAAGGTCTCACTCTAAGTAAGGACTGGAATTCGAATGTAAGCAAAGTGGGAGAGCAGAAATCTGATTGGAAGAGGACTAGCCAGTCAGGAGGGATGGACTACGTTTGTACAAGTACCATCCGACTAGGTATGCCCTGATGAAGCTGGAAGAGTCGGTCATTGAAACCTAAGTTATAATCGATAATCGATACCTGAGAAACCTGAAAGTTGGAAACCTGAGAAGAGTTTTTTTCTGGTCAAAATTGGCCTTTTTCCAATTTAGAATCTCAACCCTAGGACCAGACCTATCTTTTTGCATATTTACTTCAAAATCTCATAGCATTCTCCTATGCTCCAATGAATAAAGATCCGAAACATCACTACTTATTACCCTAATTTCTTCTGCATCCATGATGCTCTACTTTGTGAACACTGAGAAGAAATCGTCATTAAACATTTCGGCCATCTTCCGGCCTCCACACTTAGGTGGCCCTGATGGCTGTTAAAAGGACCTCCTCTCTCCCTCATGACACTTTTACTGTTAATATAACTGAATAATTTCTTGGAATAGTTTTTATCTCTGCCTGTCAAATACATCTCATGTCCTCATTTTCTCCTGCTGATTTCCCTCTTAAACCTTCTCCTCTATGTTCGTCGAGGGATTCATTTGTACCAAAAATCTATGTATGCTTCATCCTTTTTCCTGATCAGAGCCTTGATATCTCTGATCAGCCAAAGTTCACTAAACTTTGTATGTGTACTCATCACCTTAACAGGAACATTCTGCCCTTGGACTTTTGATATGCCCCTTTTAAAAGCCTGCTACTTGCCAACTATTTCTTTGCCTTTGAATCAATTCAGCCAGTCGACCGCAGCTAGATCCTGTCTCATGCCTTCAAAGTTGATCCTGTTCCAGCTCAGGATTTTAACCTTTGGATCTGTTCTCTCTTTTTGCAAAACTATTTTAAAACTAATAGTGCTCCCCAATTGTCACTTCAGTTAGTTGGCTTACTTCATTCCTTAAGATGAAGTCCAGTATTGCTCCTTCCAGAGAGGACTTCTCTTTATTTTGCATGAAGAAACTGTCTTAGAAGCACTGTACAAATCTTTCAGGCCCTTTGCACTCTGGGTGGTCCAATCAATATCAGAAAATTTGATTGCTGAAAATACCTCAGTCATCTCCCTGACTTAGCTCTCTCGAGTCCCAACCCCTGCCAATCTAGTTTAAACCCTCCCTAATGGCAAAAGCAAGTTTCCCTGCTAGGATATCGGTCCTCTGTGATTCGAGTGCAACATGTCCCTCTTGTACAGATTGCCTCTTCCCCAAAAAACATCTCAATGATCCATCCCTGTACCAATGTTAAAAACAACCTCTGGCTGTTTGCTCTCCCCCTTGAGAAATTTCTGCAGCTGCCCAGGAACATCCTACTATGAAAAAAAAAGAATGCATTTCACCCTGCTCCAAAGAAGAGAATTCAAATTGGAAGATAACTTTGCAGGTCCCAGAGCAAAACAGCAGGACTTGCTGGCTTTTTTACTTTGGAGCCTCAACATCAACCTCAACAGAAGCAAAGTATGCATTTTTTTCTGGAGTTGATCTGTTTCCCCTTGGCTCCCTCTCACTTTATGAATATTTTTATAAAACCTTGTCATGTTCCCCTTGATCACTTCCCACCAATTCAGGAAATCAAACCGTTGTTTCACAATCTCTTTGAGGAACATGAAAATGTTTATGATTCATCAGTCTTGTATCCATTTCTATGCCCTCCCTATCAGCTTCTGGTCTTCCTATAGCTGCAGTTGGCCAGCAGGGGGCAGTGATCTGTATCAGCTCAGTGGAACTGTTTGGACATAAACAACATATTTATCCTGAATTAAAGTGATCTGACTGATTCTCTATCTACAATGAGTACCCAAGCTGTTATAGAGCTTAGCGCCTGTTACATAACGTTCATTTTACTATCAAATCTACTGATCCATCCAGATCACTGCCCAGAATGGCTGAGCTGTGCCAGGCATCAATAAGGCAGAGGAAGGTTTTCATCCATTTGCATCTATGATGAGGAAACAGCTGGAAACTATCTCTTTGACTTCACTGATGGTGAGGTTTCCTTGCTGCAGGGACATACTTAGGCCAGAGGAACAGCTGGCGACCCCTGACCACCAGCACAAAAGGTCAGCATTACCTACGGTGAGTATGACAAGGTCAAAACATATTGCATGATACTTTTAACAATGTGTCATTAAAAGACAGTTATTAAGCATTTTGTTGGAAATACAAAGCCCAAAGTCACATTGAGAAATCCACTTACTCCATTTCAGGAAGCCTGTCGCATCTGTAAGATCTTCATTTGTTTGGGGCTGAGATAGAAGTCTTCGTCTCCGCCAGTGATTGATTTCCACTGTGGTGAAGTAAGTTCTACAATTTTCTGAAAAAACCCTGCCCTTCAATCAGAGTTGCCTCCTCCAAATAACGTTTACTCTCATGATTGTTACTCTTAGTTTCCCGGTGCTTAGAGCATTAGGTGCTGTGCTGCTTCTCTCGTCCTGGGCTTGGGGTGAACCTTGCTTTACACATTGCTGCTATCGATGTGGATTCCTATTTTGGCTCTTCTTTGCCTTAGAAGCATTGGCGGAGTCACATTTTTCTGCATAAATTGCCAACTCTTTTGAAGAGGTCATCTTCAATGTTACCTCTAATTTGTAATGACCAGTGTGCGCAAAAATCTTGTGCTGTGCAATTTTTTTGCCCAGTGACAACAACATGTGCGCACTGAATAATTTCTTCAATAAAAACAGAATAAATAAGCCAGTTCTGAAATTTGCAGACAAGTCATCATAAACTCCATGTTGTCAACATCGTCAGCATCAGAAACGGAAAAAGGAAACGTGATTATATATGATTGTGAAATATACTTAACATGCCAACAGGTTAAAGTGTGACAACCTCATAAGCACAGTTTAAATTTCTTTGTGCGCTAGTAGCAAAAGATGTGTGCCATGCGTACATACACACCTTAGAGGGAGCATCGGTCATCATTATCCTAAGGGGAGTCTAGCTACCTCTGACAGCCCTGAATCATTTAACACTGGCATCTCTGAACGTACAAACTTTCCCTTTTGTCACTCATCCCTCTGCAACCTCTGGGTAGTGTTCCATCTTCACCAGGGCCTCTGAATTGAGTTTAGCTGTGGCTATCAAGGGTTCCTTGTCTTTCTCCTCTACTGGTGGCCCATCCTCTTTTATGCTGATCATAATGGGGTGCTGTTGAACACAAAATAGGTGGTTGCTTTTGAAGAATCCACAGCGTGCATGCACAGCTATGCCCAATTTATGAAATGAGTGCAGATACAGTGCAGAGTCAGTGCTCCTGCAGTGAGAACCCAGTTCATTTTCCATGATGAACAAAGGCTCAGGAAGGTGCGGGGCAAGTGATCTGCTAAAGGCCATGGCTGTAGAACAGTTAGCAACCATTGGACTCAAGCAAAATAAGTTTACTTGATGTAGACTTATTTCATGAACTACCCTGGAAGTCTGTCATCCCAAGCCAAAGTCCGCATTAGACACCATGGGCACATTCTGTAAACCAGAATGGGCTGCTGTAATTTTTACCAGCTTATAGTGTTCTAACATTGACAACCACTTACAATCACAATATTGCCGCGAAATATTCACAGTTTATTACACAATGCCAGAAGTGGACATTGTCCTGTCCTTAGGCAGCCAATTAGATACAAACAGCCCGCTCCAAATAAATAGATCAGATTTGGAGATTAAGCTTCACTAGGTGAAGTATTTCACAAATCTAATAAATGAAATAATTTGAATAAGTGAATCTGTCCAAGAAGCCACTTGGCTGGAAAATTTGAATAATTCCTGTTGACAATAATGCTTTGAGCTGGACCTCATGCTGTTTGTGTTTCTAACTTTAGGCCAGCTTTTGACAAAAAAGTTGTTTAAATTGCATTTATCCTGGCAGAGCTCAAACCAGAGATGAAAAGGTTGCACATATTTATTTCAAATGCTAAGTCTAGAAATTAGGTCTGAAACAACTTCCTCACAAATAATGCAGATCAACAGACTCAAAATAATACACTGAACATTAACCAGAGCAAGTTAATTTGTGATCCTGTTGATATTTAACTTTGTTCCACACAGAGAAATGGCTATAAGCAGGAAATGGAGCTGAGAGTACAGAATGTTTCACAAAGATAATCACAGTAAGCAAGATAAAGCAGTGATATTAATAACAATTACAGTAGATAACAATCAGGAAAAGGGTAAACTAAGAGCAGAAGGAAGGAGGTAAAAATGATATGGAACGACATTAATTTAAGAAAGGAAATAAAGCAATTGTCTACCATCAATTTAGATTTAAGAAGTTAATAGCTGATTAGTTGAGTAAGAAAATTAGAATGTAGAGTTTGGTACAAAAGGCTAAAAAGGAGAGCATTAATATATTGAAGGGTTGAGTGAAGTTTAAGGAGGTGATCAGTGATTGCATTTCAGAGTAAAGCATAAAAGAAAATGGCTGTTAAACTGATTGTAGGATACCGCAACCTAGCAGAAATGATTAGTGACCTGAAAATGGTTAGCAGCATGATCCTGAGGATCATAAAATTGTCAGATACGTGTATTGCAATTAGATCCAGCAAAGCTGTGCACTATAAATGTATAAGCATTCAGAAGGGCATATTTTGTGGATCTGGTAAAATCTCTGGGGAAGAGGGTGTGGAGAACAAACTATAAAACAGTTCTAACCAGTAAAAGAAAAAAGAAATGGAGTATTTCTAAGGGTTTGGAAAGGAGATATATACATGAATGAAGACAGGAAAACAGCAAGTGACACACCAAAGCAGCTGAGTAAAGATATCAGAAGCCTCTGGCCAAAGCAGAAATATTTTGAAAGACACATGAAAGAAAATAGCGATGAAAACTGAGAAACTCAGTCAACGAAGTTAAGAAGTCTTGGAAGGGATAAAATAGCTTGGGGAGAGAAATTGTAGGTCGAAGAAGGGGAGTCCAACAATTTTAAACAGATGCAAAATGTTAAGTGGATCTGGGAGAACGAGAGAAATTGCTATTTTTTAAGATAAAGCAAACAAGTACACATATATTACAAAAACACAAATAACATTAAAGTTCTATTTTAGATGAAGCTGAATGATTAGGAATAAACTAGCAGTATAGATCCAATGAACAAGTTAAATATGTTTCACTCTATGCTTTCTTCAGTGTGTCAATTTTTGGGAAGTTTTATTATGTGATATATTAACCCAAACCAGGGACGAATGACTCAAAGGAATTCTATCGATAAAATTACAGGGTTAGCAATTTCAGCTGAAAGCAGTAAAGATGGAAAAAAGGGAGAAATCATAATAAAAATTTCTTGTTGGACCTAGTAATAACAAAATACATTCCATGAGTTGAAAGGTGTACATGCCCAGGAATTGGGTCATGTAACATCAGGTATTTGCACAAAGTTGTTCCTCAGTTTGTGAAAGGATTTCATTTCGGGCAAGCATTTTTCTCAGAAAACACAAAGTGCACTGCAGATGCCGTGGTCAAATCAAAACGTACAAAAAAGCTGGATGAACTCAGCAGGTCGGGTAGCATCCATTGAAAGGAGCAGTCAACGTTTCGGGTCGAGACCCTTCGTCAAGACTAAAGAAGGAGGGGGCAGGGGCCCTATAAATAAGGTGGGGGGAGGGTGGAAAACCAATCAGAGGAAAGATCAAGGGGTGGGGGAGGGGAAGCAGGGAGGGGATAGGCAGGAGAGGTGAAGAAGGAATCTAAGGGGAAAGCACTATGGGTAGTAGAAGAAGGCAGAGTCATGAGAGGTGATAGGCAGGTAGAAGAGGAGACAGAGTGAAGGTGGGATGGGGGAAAGGAGAGGGAGGGAATTACTGGAAGTTGGAGAATTCAATGTTCATACCAAGGGGCTGGAGTCTACCCAGACGGTAGATGAGATGTTGTTCCTCCAACTGAAGTTTGGCCTCATCATGGCAGTAGAGGAGGCCATGTATGGACATATCCGAATGGGAATGTGAAGGAGAGTTGAAGTGAGTGGCAACCGGGAGATCCTGTCTGTTGTGGCGGACGGAACGGAGGTGCTCGACGAAGCGGTCCCCCAATCTGGGTCAGGTCTCACCGATATAGAGGAGGCCGCACCGGGAGCACCAGATGCAATAGACTCACAAGTGAAGTGTTGCCTCACCTGGAAGGACTGTTTGGGGCCCTGAATGGTGGTAAGAGAGGAGGTGTAGGGACAGGTGTAGCACTTATGCTTGCAGGGATAAGTGCCAGGTGGGAGATCTATGGGGAGGGACGTGTGGACCAGGCAGTCGCCGAGGGAACAATCCCTGCGAAAAGCAGAGAGGGGTAGAGAGGGAAAGATGTGCTTAGTGGTGAGGTCCTGTTGAAGGTGGCGGAAGTTGCGGAGGATAATATGCTGGATCCGGAGGCTGGTGGGGCGATAGGTGAGGACAAGGGGGACACAGTCCCTGTTGTGGTGACGGGAGCATTGGGTGAGGGCCAAAGTGCGGGAAATGGAGAAGATGCAGGTGAGGGCATCGTTGTTGGCGGCAGAAAGGAAACTATGATTCTTAAAGAAAGAGGATATTTGGGATGTCCTGGAATGGAAAGCCTACCTCGATTCCATTTTGTCATCCATTGTTCAGTCCCTCCCTACCTACATCCGGGATACATCCCATGCCCTCCATCTCTTCAATAACTTCCAGTTCCCCGGTCCCGACCGCTTCATTTTCACAATGGATGTCCAATCCTTATACGCTTCAATTCCCCATCCAGAAGGCCTCAAAGCCCTCTGCTACTTTCTGGACAATAGACCTCACCAGTTCCCCAACACCACCACACTCCTCAGGTTGGCAGAATTGGTACTCACACTTAATAACTTCTCTTTCAGCTCTTCCCACTTTCTCCAGACCAAGGCTGTAGCTATGGGCACTCGCATGGGCCCTAGCTATGTCTGCCTCTTCGTGGGTTATGTGGAACAGTCTATGCTCCAAATCTATACTGGTACTGCTCCCCAACTTTTCCTTCGATACGTTGGTGACTACATTGGTGCTGCTTCCGGCACCTATGCTGAGTTCGTCAATTTCATCAACTTTGCCTCTAACTTTCACCCAGCCCTTAAATTCACTTGGTCCATCTCGAACACTTCTCTCCCCTTTCTCAATCTCTCGGTCTCCATCTCTGGAGATAGACTGTCCACAGACATCTTCTATAAACCCACTGACTCCCATAACTACCTTGATTATACCTCTTCACACCCTGCCAAATGCAAAAATTCTATTCCCTATTCCCAGTTCCTCCGTCTCCACTGCATCTGCTCCAAGGATGAGGCTTTCCGTTCCAGGACATCCCAAATGTCCTCTTTCTTTAAGAATCGTGGTTTCCCTTCTGCTGTCATCAATGATGCCCTCACCTGCATCTCCTCCATTTCCCGCACTTTAGCCCTCACCCCATCCCCCCGTCACCACAACAGGGACCGTGTCCCCCTTGTCCTCACCTATCACCCCACCAGCCTCCGGATCCAGCATATTATCCTCCGCAACTTCTGCCACCTTCAACAGGACCCCACCACTAAGGACATCTTTCCCTCTCTACCCCCTCTGCTTTTCGCAGGGATCGTTTCCCTCCACGACTGCCTGGTCCACACGTCCCTCCCCATAGATCTCCCACCTGGCACTTATCCCTGCAAGCGTAAGTGCTACACCTGTCCCTACACTTCCTCTCTTACCACCATTCAGGGCCCCAAACAGTCCTTCCAGGTGAGGCAACACTTCACTTGTGAGTCTGTTGGGGTCGTCTATTGCATCCGGTGCTCCTGGTGCGGCCTCCTCTACATCAGCGAGACCTGACCCAGATTGGGGGGCCACTTCGTCGAGCACCTCCGTTCCGTCTGCCACAACAGACAGGATCACCCGGTTGCCACTCACTTCAACTCTCCTTCACATCCCCATTCAGATATGTCCATACATGGCCTCCTCTACTGCCATGATGAGGCCAAACTTCAGTTGGAGGAACAACATCTCATCTATCGTCTGGGTAGTCTCCAGCCCTTTGGTATGAACATCGAATTCTCCAACTTCCGGTAATTCCCTCCCTCTCCCTTCCCCATCCCACCTTCACTCTGTCTCCTCTTCTAGCTGCCTATCACCTCTCATGACTCTGCCTTCTTCTACTACCCATAGTGCTTTCCCCTTAGATTCCTTCTTCACCTCTCCTGCCTATCCCCTCCCTGCTTCCCCTCCCCCACCCCTTGATCTTTCCTCTGATTGGTTTTCCACCCTCCCCCCACCTTCTTTATAGGGCCCCTGCCCCCCCTTCTTTAGTCCTGACGAAGGGTCTCGACCCGAAACGTTGACTGCTCCTTTCAACAGATGCTACCCGACCTGCTGAGTTCATCCAGCTTTTTTGTACGTCTTTCTCAGAAAAAAATCACTAAATTGAACAGGCATTCGCATTAGTTTCAGTGCAAAAGCTCTAACTGAATTCCAGAACTCAAAAATCTTGGTCAAGGAACACCAATGCTTACACATAGATTTGTGTAAGTATCTGATATAATAAAATGCCATGTTATTAACAATCAAATCTTAAAGTGAGATTATAAAGATGTACTTGATGTACAGTATACTTACAGAGAACCTGCAAAGTGAAACCAGCAAGGTCTTGAGTGACCTTGACGGAGTGGATGCACAGAGAATGTTTGCTGTCATGGGACAAAGTGATTCTAGGGGTAACACACCAGGCATAGGAGCTCGTCCAGTTTGAAACAGAAGTAAGACAAAATACTTTCTCTCAGTGGGCCATGAACTTTTTGAGCTGTCTATCTAAAAGGCCACTGGGAGCAGATAATTTTTGATGCACATTCCTGATAAACAATTGAATAAAACGTTACCACAAAGGGATGGGTGGTTTACTCCTGTATCTATTTTGTATATTAGTATGTAAGTGAGCATGGTAATTTACATGTTGAGATGGTGGAGAGGAGATAAGAGGCAGAATTGTCTGTTGTGGTTTGATTACGGATGTCTGGGAAATCCAGTCTTGGTGAGTTAGTGACATCTATTATGACGGATCTTGGTTGACTGATGAATGAGGCTTAACAAAAATATCAATGGACATCTGGACAACTATCAATCTCATGCGAAGAATGCTAAGCTTGATCAGGTGCCATTTTTAATTCTGCACTCTATATTGGGATCGATGATTGTCACTGTCTCAATGTAAAGGATGCATCAATGAGCTGTTTTCGTGGTGTTGCTGTCATCTGCTTCTAGCTATCCCCATGGACTGTGTTACTCAAGTTGTAACAGATTCTCATCTGTGAGGTCTTCAGTGTGGGATCCCAACCAATCCTTTGTATCATCCTGACACACCTCATTAAACCCAGTCTCATTTGCATATTTGCCAATGTCTTCCTGGAGATTGTTCCTGTTCATAAGCCTATGGGAACTGTGCACACATTCTGCCCATAATTTCCACCAGTCACCATTCACTTTCACCATGGATACATCATATCAAACAGCAATGACATTGTCTATGGCTCTCTTGGTAATGCTCTTCCGAGCATCCTGAATGGTGGCTTTGTCATTGCAATTCACTTTTGAAATGACATGCCTCTTCACATAATGCAAATTGTAATCGTTGAAACTCATGATAGAGAACGATCTCACCTCCTCTTCAATAGGCAAGCCCTTACTGTAAAAGTGTCGTGTTAAGGGGTAAAGGCCCAATTCAGTTTTTGTCAGCCATGTCCTTGATACTAACTGGAAGTCCAGTGGCATTGTTGTCAATAAGAGAGTCTCAGTTATCCAAGAGAAACAATTTGTTGTAATTGTGGAGGAGCATCAGTGCCATTAGATAATTCTATCATATTGCAGCATCATCAGAAAGTTTGCCTTTGTATTTCCCTTCAGGCCTCTTCGGCTTGATAGATTAATAAAGATTGAAGTTAACTGTCTTTAAAGGCATTGCCTCATCTTGAAGCTTGAAACTGCTTCTTTCAAAATAAATGTATGTGAGTACGTTCTCCTTCAAAAGAAACACACTTAACCACAGTAGGGAGAATTGCTATCTTCCCCAATGATTTGCTTCAGCTCCTTAAGAAACATCTTGCTACTGTACTATCTGCACTTGATGCCTTCTATGCAATCAAATATAATGCAGGTTCACAGGTTTCTTGAGAAGATTAAATAGCCATAGCTGGTATTGAAATTATTGGTACTTTTAGCATATCAAACAACACCCTTATGTTCTTTCAATCCCTGCCATTACAATCTTTCTCTTTCCTAGATCGTTATCAGATTCCAGTGCACGCATCTTTGATTCAGATCCTCTAATCACATGCTTAAGCCTTTTTCTGTTCTTTTCATTAGAACATCTTTACACCTAGAGGTAGAATTTCAAGTGCTACATTTAATTTGTCCATGTTGTTAAGAACTGTTTGCAAAGAATGTAAATTTAATGGTTAGCTGATGTCCACTTCCTGCATGTCTATTACTTACAGCCAGCTTTGTGTTAGTAGTTAAAACCAACTTTAATTTCTCAGAGACAACAAAATCTTAACTATTGATGTGTTTTGAAGTCATCTTGAAGGAATCATAGAATAAATCCTGATGCATCCCATTTACAGCAGAACTCAGTAATCTCAAACAGTAAATGGTGTGCCATTAAGCACAAAGCATTGATGAAGACTGATATCTTTTTCATCATAATTTTTATAAAGTTTCATAATCCAGGGACAGGTACCTAAACAGTATAATAGTAAAAATTTATAAGTCAACCATTTGTAAATTGAAGAGTGTCTGTATATAATTCAATTTCTTATAAATACTTGGGATTCTTCACATGAGTCACAGAGTCCATGATTTTCATTTGACATTCTCAATACATCTCATACACTAAGAAACATAGGATCTCAGACAAAACAACAAACGTTTGATGAAGGGTCCTGAACCTAAAACATTAACTGTTTCCTTTTCCACAGAAGCTAGCTGAACTACTTTATTTTATTTCAGATTCCCAGAATTTACAATATTTTTTTGATTTTCAACGCACATCTGGATGCTATTTTTCTCATGTCTGTTGATACATGCCTGTGATGCACGGCACCCTCTAACAGGCTTTCGCAGTACAGTACCTGTGAAGGCTGCTTCAGCATAATGCAATAAGGGCTTTCCTCGGTAGATCTAGCAGGCCACAGGGAACCCAATTCAGGTTGTTATGAATGTACCACAGCACTGAGGGGCCGAAGGATGTGGGGTAGCCCCCTCCTTTGTGAGAATCGCACTATTAAGTCAGTTCAGGGGACACAGGAAATGAGAGAAAGACATGCAGAATCCACAAAAGTGTTAGAATGTGTCCTGGCCTCCGAAAGGCGGACCCATTGATACCGGCTATTGTCTCTTGGAGACGGACTTGTGTATTGCATCCTGGACGATGCAATCAAAGCCCCAGGCAATGAACCAAGGAGGAGGTTGTTGGAGGGATTGCATCATCCCCAACCTGATTGACACCTGAGACCCTGTGAGTCAGGATAAAAAGAGGGTCTGTGGGAACAGCCCCTCAGACGCACCAGAAGAAACACTAGCGATCCCGTGATAGCGAAAGCCAGTGGAAGGCCACGTGCGTCCGGTTCCATTTGCCAGGAATCGGTGACCTTTGCCACGGAAAACGTTTTTTAGCTAACAACGGGGAACTCAACTCTCAACGACTCTTGAAGGATTGACATCATAAACGGAATGGGCAAGTTTTAACCTGTCTCTCTCTCTCTCCAACAATTGCCACATAGGGTCCCCAACGGCTGCAGCCTGTATGAACTGAACGAACTATATATTTCCATCGGACAATTCATTATCCCCTAGACAACGATACAGCTTATTTCTTATTGATTATTATTATACCCGCGCTTTTAGATTTAGTATTGACGACGTATATTATCTGTGTGTTGGCATTGATATTATTTTTGTGTATTTCTATCAATAAATACTGTTAAAAATAGTACCATCAGACTTCAACGGACCTCTCTATCTTTGCTGGTAAGTGACCCAGTTACGGAGTACGTAACAAGGTAGATTCCTTTTAATTAACTAACTTATCTCCACCAACCAATTGACCAACTTGATCCATCTCTATATTACTCAGCAGCCCACAGCATCTAAGTAGCGACTGCTGATCAACGGTAAACATACCAGAAATGACTGCCTTCAAGCAGAGTTTGTATTGATGGCAGATTCACAGACAGAATGATAGAAATTACATCAACAGAACATGTTGACAGGTAGTAAAATATGAGAGTCTCATTCAATTCTTACCACTCATAGAAGGCACATGGTGACCCTGAGACTCTGGACTTATTAGTTGACTAGTGTGGTATTAATATTAGTCTATTATGTCACATGTATCAAGATTCAGTGAAAAGCTTGCCCTGCATACTCTTAGTACAGTTCAAATCATTACACAGAGCAGTAAGATAGAGTCGTAGAGCCTTAGAAAAGAATGGCAAAGAAACAGGCCCTTTGGCCCATCTAGTCCATGCAAAACCATTTAAACTGCCTACTCCCATCACCTTGCACAGGGGCCATAGCTGTCCATATCCCTTCTATCCATGTACCTACCCAAACCTCTCTTCAATATTGAAATTCGGCTTGCATGCACCACGTGTGCGGCCAGCTCATTCCACACTGTCACAACTATGAGTGAAGAGGTTTCCCTTCATGTGTTCCCTTAAATTTCTCACCTTTCACCCTTAACCCATGACCTCTGGTTGTAGTCCCATCCAACCTCCGTGGAAAAAGCCTGCTTTGCACTTACCCTACCTATACCTCTCGTAATTCTGTATACCTCAATCAAATCTCCTCTCAATGTTCTACGTTCTAAAGAATACAGTCCTAACCTGTTCAATCTTTCCTTATAACTCAGCTCCTTGAGACCTGGCAACATCCTTGTAAATTTTCTCTGTACTCTTTCAACTTTGTTTACATCTTTCCTGTAGGTTGGTGACTAAAACTGCAGAACAAGATAAGACAATAACAATGCAGAATGAAGTGTAAATCTACTGAAAGAGCGCAGTGCAGGTAAATGATAAAGTGCAAAATCACAGAGTTAGATTTTGAAGTCAAGAGGCCAACTTGTCATACAAGAGGTCTGCTCAAGAGTCTCATAATAGTAGGATGAAAGCTGTCCTTGACCTTGTGGTTTATACTTTCAGGCTTTTTATCTTCTGTAGGATGGGAGAGGAGAGAAAAGTGAATGTCTGGCATGGATGGGATCATTGATTATGCTGGCTGCTTTACTGAGGCAGAGAGAAGTACAGACGGAATCCCTAGAGAGGAGGTTGGTTTCCATAATGTATTGAGATATATCCAGAACTCTCTGCAGTTTATTGTGGTCACATGCAGAGCAGTTGCATTGCCAAGCCAAGAAGCATCCAGATGGAATATTTTCCCTGGTGCATCGATAACATTTGTAAGGGTCAATGGGGACGTGCCACGTTTCTTTAGCCTTCGTTAGTCTGGTTTTAAGTAGACAAACACAATTGGAGCAAAGCATATCCACAAGGTTCAGTGGAGTGCAAACAAGTTCTCAATTAATGAGCCAAACCAACTGCGATTTCCAGACAATCTTACTCAAACAAAATCAAACTAGCAGATTTAAAATGTTACAATAAATGGATAAAAACATAATCTGACAAGGCTGCAGCTCCCTCCTCTGTGAAGCTCTGATATACTGCACCTACACTGATATTTAAGCAATTTCAAAAAGTATTCTGTTGGGGCCCCCAGTGATTATTTAAGCTATCTCATAAGTTGATAGCAAGACTGTTTCTTAACTCGTCCTTGGTAGCAGAAACAGATTGATCATCATGGAAAGAATCCATTAATTATGAAATTGTGATCAATAAGACTAACTTATAGTCCTATTAACAATAGGTTGCATTTTAGTACTAACTAGAGCTGGATATTTTATTTCCATAACTAACAAATCATTACTAAATTTACGATGTGTTTAATTCTTAGGCCACATTATTTTTAATAGGTCACTGATTTAAAGCAACTGACAAATAGTTTAAGGATACAAGACAGGGAACTGAACTTGTTTTGAAGCAGTTACTCATAGGAAATATAGATAACTTGCATGTGAATGCACATGCATTTATTTAACTGGAAGTCTATTTGTAGAACCAAGCATGAGTATGAAATTTAAAAAGAGCTGCAGTAGTATTTGACTAAGTGGCAGCTGGATAGTTCACAGATAAGTATAGACGTAAATGACTTATTACCACAGAGAACACAATAGTTACTTTGCCTCAGGGGCTTTGAAATGTCATTTGTGGATACAAGTGCTTGGGACTGTGAAATATAGTTTATAATATACCGTAGCTTAACTTAATTACTTTAGGCCGGTAAGAATTTTATCTTTTTTTAATGAATTGCTTGTGTTTAGTTAAATTCCTTGTGAAATTATTTGCTTTGGATATGGTACACAGCAACACAAAGAGGAAGTGAAATAATTTTTTATTCTTAATGACATTATTTTCTATTTCTATGCCTCCTAGATAACGCTGCAACAATGGTTCTAAATACTTTAGGCTATGATTTGTTGATGCTGTTACCCCATTAGCTGGGTAGAACTTTTGCCCCTTACCAGACCCAGTAAGAATAAACAGAACAGGCAGCAAAACAATCTTAAGTTGGAGTTGGTAAGTGTTTGGTAAGGAGAACAAGTTTCCAGCAAGCACCTTACTCTGTTAGTTGGCATGAATTCCTCTTGCTCACTCACTCACTCTAAAACCTCTGCCCCAATTAGTTCAACATCAGCTATTTATGGCAAGTTGGTGGTTCTGTTGTCAGCTTATGTTCATTCAGGATAGTCACACACAGCCATCGGCCTTCTGCTTGGCAGGATAAATATAGAGAACAGTGGGGCATTGGAAGATTACAAAGAGCAGCCCACATTGACACTTATCATGGATCAGAACGCAAATATAACACCTTGCCACATTTCAGGACTCTTTCCTTCACAATAGCTATTTTGGGGATGAAGTCTCCACTGGTGGTGAATTTTAAAGAGTTAGGTTGCTGCATGTAAGTAGTGATGATGAAGATCAACAACTGACAGAAGCAGGAGAATGGAGAAGTGAAACAAAAATGAAAGACTTTGCAAACATAGCAGGGCAGATGGAAAGGAGAACTGAACTGGCTAAGAGTGGAAAACTATTATTAAAATTGCAGAGAAGGTGGGGAGGGGGAGAGAAATAGGACAAAGGGGATATCTGTGATAGGGAGAGATCAAGTCAGATGGATTAATAGAAACAATTAGAGGATAATTTGGCTTCTTTGCCTGTGTTATATATTCTGGGACATGTACAGCAGGTCAGGCTGTACTCATGGTGAGACCTGACACGATTTCAAAGATGAATTGATTTATGGCAGTAATGGCCAGCTCTGACATAGAGATAGCAAATTACCTGAAGGTGGAGAATTTGATTTTCTGCCTGGAATGCTGCAACAAGCCTGGATGGAAGATGAGGTAAACACAAGAGGTTTTGCAGATGCTGGAAATCTAGAACAACACACACAAAAAGCCAGAGGAACTCAGCAGGTCAGGCAGCATCTACGGAAATGAATAAGCAGTCAACGTTTCAGACCAAGATCCTTCACCAAGACTGGAAGGGAAAGGGGAAGACGTCAGAAAAAAGGTGGCGGGAGGGAACGAAAGACAAGTTAGAAAGTGATAGGTGACGCCAGGTGGGTGGGAAAGGTAAAGGGCTGAAAAAGAAGGAATTTGATAGGAGAGGAAAGTGGACCATGTGAGAAAGGGAAGTTGGAGCGACATCAAGAGGAGGTGATAGACAAGTGAGGAGAAAAGATAAGAAGCCAGAGTGGAAAATAGAAGAAGGAAGGGAGGGGAAATGAAAATTGGAAGAAAATCTTACTGGTAGAAGAAATCAATGTTCAGGCCATCAGGTTGGAGGCTTTCTAGATGGAATATGAGGTGTTGCTCTTCCATTCTAAGAGTGGCCTCATCATGGCTGAAGCGGAGGCCATGGACTGACATTTTCAGATGAGATTGGGATAGGAATTAAAATGGATGGCCACTGGGAAATTCTGTTCTTGGCAGATGGAGCGGAGGTGCTCGACAGAGTGGTTCCTCAATTTATGTCAGCTCTCACTAATGTAGAAGAGGCCATATTGGGAGCACCAGATAGAATAATTGACCCCAACAGATTGGTGGGTGAATTCTTGCCTCACCTGGAAGGACCCTGGAGCTGAGAAAGGAGGTGAATGGGCAGGTGTAGCGTTTCTGTCGCTTGCAGGCATATGTGCCAGGAGGGAGATTATTGGGGATGGGAATGGACAAGGGAATCATGGAGAGAGTGATCCCTATGGAAAGTGGAGAGTGGGTGGGGGAAATGTAAAGATGTGTTTCGTGACAGGATCCTGGTAAAGATGGCAGAAGATGTGGAGAATGTGTTGGCTGCAGAGGCTCATGGGGTTGTAGGGGAGAGGAAAGAGAAACTTTATCCCGGTTAAGGTGGCAGGAAGATGAGGTAAGCACGGAAGTCTAGGAAATGGAGGAGATGAGGGTGAAGGACACATCAATAGTAGATGAAAGGAAACCCTGCCCTTTAAAGAAGTAGGTCATCTCTGCTGCCCTGGAAAGTAAAGCCTCATCCTGGAACAGATGTGGCTGAGACGAAGGGACTGAGAAAAGATGAGATGTTGTTCTTCAACCTTGCATGGACTTCACTCTAAGAGTGGAGGAGGCCACACGCCCACTGGGGTAAATGCACTGAAGTGCAGACCTAAAGGCATGGTTAAAATTGCCTGAAATGAGTGGACTAACACACAGGGAACAGAACAGATTGATGCTGGCTGAAAACAGAAAATACTGGAAATACTCAGCCATCCAGGACAGTGGTGTGTGTTGCTTCTGTTTCCTCGCTCCCTCTCACTATCACAATAGAGTTGCATTTGTCCACACCCAATACCAGAGTCATCTGCCACAAATGATTCATCCTCTGTATCTCCAGCTGCTCTGGCATACTGTCATTGCCAAATATAACTTCTTTTCCCTCCCTCTCCACCCACCCCACCCTAACATTCTAAGGAGGACTTTATTTCAATAACACCTGCAACCCCACCAACACCACTTCCATAGCCACATTCCCAAGCAACCACTGGTGGTGCTGCAATGCCTTCTCATCTTCCATAGTCCAGGACCGCGAAAATCTAACCTGCTAAATATTTAGCAATACTTCAATAATTAAAGCATTTTATTGGGAAAACAGTTTTGTGAACCTGCAACAGACTCCTTTCTGCCTCTTATTTTCGATGGATTGTTTTTTCATATATGGGACAGCGGCATTTTCCATCCATAATGCATGAAGTAATTAGGTTGCCAGGTCATTTCAGGGACACCTAAATGTCAAACACATTGATAGAGGTCAAGCTGAACAAGCACTGTAAATTTCCCTCTTCAAAGGATACTGGTTAACTAGCTAGGTTTCGATGGGTGTCCAGTAGTTTCATGATAGCTGATTCTTTAAAAAAAATCTGAAGTTTATTTTAGTAACTAAATTCAAACATCAGTGTCGCTGTGGTGGAATTTGAACTATATTTCTGGATCACTGATTTGAGCTGCTAGCTTTTTGCGTTGCTTTATGAGTGGAAATAGAAAGGTAATTAGCTCTTGAGCCCTTAAAGTTTGCACTTATTGGGACTTAAATATTTCTGCAGCTTATACGATGCTATGTTCCAGAGATGCTGCAAATAAGTTTTTCATTGCATCTGTGCATACATACTTGTGCATCTGACAATAAACCCAACTTTAACATTATAACCAAGTCAAGTCAAGTCAAGTCACTTTTATTGTCATTTTGACCATAACTGCTGGTACAGTACATAGTAAAAATGAGACAACATTTCTTCAGGACCATGGTGTTAGATGATACAGTACAAAAACTACACTGAACTACGTAAAAAAACAACACAAAAAAACTACACTAGACTACAGACCTACACAAGCCTGCATAAAGTACACAAAATAGTGCAGGCATTACAATAAACAATAAACAAGACAATAGGGCAGTAAGGTGTCAGTCCAGGCTCTGGGTATTGAGGAGTCTGATAGTTTGGGGGAAGAAACTGTTACATAGTCTGGTCGTGAGAGCCCAAATGCTTCAGTGCCTTTTCCCAGATGGCAGGAGGGAGAAGAGATTGTATGAGGGGTGTGTGGGATCCTTCATAACGCTGTTTGCTTTGCGGATGCAGTGTGTAGTATAAATGTCTGTAATGACAGGAAGAGAGACCCTGATGATCTTCTCAGCTGACCTCACTATCTGCTGCAGGGTCTTGCAATCCGAGATGGTGCAATTTCCAAACCAGGCAGTGATGCAGCTGCTCAAGATACTCTCAATACAACCCCTGTAGAATGTGATGAGGATGGGGTGTGGGCGATGGACTTTCCTCAGCCTTCGCAGAAAGTAGAGACTCTGCTGGGCTTTCTTTGCTATGGAGCTGGTGTTGAGAGACCAGGTGAGATTCTTCGCCAGGTGAACACCAAGAAATTTGGTGCTCTTAATGATCTCTACCATCAATGGTCAGCGGGGGAGTGGTCGCTCCGTGCCTTCCTGAAGTCAACAACCATCTCTGGAGCAGGTACATCAGCTGTTTTGTACCTGCTAGAAGACCTGTAGTCTTCCTAAGGTCTTTGGCTTGGGCAGTATAATCTAATGTAAATAATGTAATTTATTGATCAGAGCTTAGGAACAGAAATGTTTATAAGGCAAAATTGCCAGAGTATTGTATATATCAAACCTCTCTCAGTTACTGCAAGGTGAGAGTTTCTCAAGCCCGTCAGACTGTGGGTATTCAAGACATCCCAATGATTAACGTAGAAGAAAGAATGCAATTGTAGACATGTTAGTGCCACGTATTCATGAAGGGAGGGGGAGAGAGTGCAGTTCTGAAGAAAGTAGCTCCTCTACTTCCTTAGAAGTTTGCAAAGTTTCAGCATGACACCTAAAACTTTGACAAACTTCTATAGATGTGTGGTGGAGAGTATATTGACTGGCTGTATCCCAGCCTGGTATGGAAAAACCAATGCCCTTGAATGGACAATCCTACAAAAATTAGTGGATATGGCCTAGTCCATCACAGTAAAACCCTCTCCATGATTGAGAATAACTACATGGAATGTTTTTGCAGAAAAGCAGCATGCATCATCAGGAGCTCCCACTACCCAAGACATGCTTTATTCTTGCTGCTGACATCAGGAAGAAGGTACAGGAACCTCAGGACCTAGATCACTATGTTCAGGAATAGTTATTACCCCTCAACCGTCTGGCTGTTGAACCAGAAGGGATAACTTCACCCAACTTCACTTTCCCCATCATTGAAATGTTCCCACAACCTTTGAATTCACTGTCAAGGACTCTTCACCTAACATTCTCAATATTTATTGCTTATTTATTTATTATTATTATTATTTCTTTCTTTTTTGTATTTGCGCAGTGTGTTGTCTTTTGCATTGGTTAAATGCCCAATTAGTGCAGTCTTTCATTGATTCTACTATGGTTATTATTCTATTATAGATTTATTGAGTATGCCTGCAAGAAACTGAATCTGAGGGATGTACTTGGTGACATATAAGTACTTCGATAATAAATTAACTTTAAACTTTGGGAATCCATATTTTGGGCTGAGTGAGAGGAAAACCAAAGAGGAAAGAAAATAGTTGATATGGTTGGGAAGATGATGGGACTTGAAGAATGATTGTGAGGCAGGTGATAATTATTGGCATTTAAGGAAGTGAAAGTTCAAAGTACATTTATGATCGAAGTATGTATACTATACACAACCTTGAGATTTATCTCAGGATGAATTCACAGACAGCTAAGAAAACAAAGTAACCAAATAGAACCATTATCAAAAGAAGAGGGTCAAACACCCACAGTGCAGAAAAATGTAGCGTAAACGGTAAAAGTAAGGAAATAACATTCAGAACTGAAGTTCATGAAAGTGAGGCCACAGCCACGAAGCCGGTCATAGCCGACCCCGGAGTGTGTAAGTTGCAGGCCACAGCCTCAGTTCATCAAAGAGACAGGCAAGCTCCACGGAACAGCAAGTTTCACAATGGTCTGTCTCTCTCCTCCAGCCAATACACTGACCTTTTAAATCTGGCCCGTCACTTAAATCAGCCAAACGGCAGTTCATTCCTCAATCTCAGACCCTGCCCTGCACTTCGATATGCTCTTGGGCCCGGAACCCGGCCCCTCAATTCGGCCCGTACACAACCTTTCCAATGTGGCCCAGAGCTTAAATTGGTCAGACATCGGATTGTTTCTTGCTGTTGGGCCCAGGCCCTGCCAGCTCACCTTGGACCTGCCGCTTTGAATTGGGTCTAAGTCTGCTAAAGCAATGGCCGGACATTAGCTCGTTCCCTGCTCTTGGGCCCAGCCCTAGGCCCCTCCACCTCAATTCGGCCCATACATGCCACGCCGTAACTATCCTGCTCCTTCCTGACTTCAGTTCACACCGCTAAAATACCAGGTTATGCAAGCAGTTCAAAAGCTCATCTCCAAATGGGAAGCTACAAGCTATTGATTGCAGTGATCAATTTTGAGAAAAAGTGTGATTAATGAAGTAATTAGTAGTCTTTGCTGACAGCAAGTCATTGCTGTACTTCACCAGCACAATCTTAAGCCAGAGCCAGATCTGTAATTAAACTGTTACAGCACATTGGTGGTTGGTAAATTTGGTAGTGGGTGTATAAAAAGAAAATATTAGGAACCTCTGAACTAGGAGAAGCACAAAAACTGGTGAATGCAAGACACAGTGCAGCATGCTGCTAGAAATGTATATGTACTCACTTAGGACTTCATTGAAATGGAATGTGCACTTTGTTATTCCTTTTTTTTGCACCCTTTCCAGTGCCTCTATGTCCTAATAATCTGCTGACTAGAAGATTAAAAGTACTGTGGGTATGATTTAACCAAGGTTCAATGCAAGTTTAGCATAACTCATTTTCAATTCAATTCTCCTAGAAATTAAACATTGTTTAGTTTGCTTTTCTTTATTGCCTTATTGAATTACATTAGTACTTGCAATGATTTGTGTATTTGTACTTCCAAATCCCTCTGTACATCTATCTCATTTAAATTATACTTTTTGAGCTTATAGCCACATTATTTTTCTTTCCAAAATGTAACACTACTCAATTATTTATGTTGAGATTCATTTGACAAATGTATGGTTATCTTGCCAACAGTTTATTAATAAACTTGGGATCTTGTTACTCATCTCCTTAGTATTGATGACTTCTTTGAATTTCATGTGATCTGCAGTTAGAAATTCTATTTTTGACTCCATATATAAAAAATTAATATATATCTTAGCATTGATCCTTGTGGGTCTCTCTTAATGTTTTCTTTCACTCAAAGTAATTGCCATTTGTTTACATCTCTTGCATACAGCTAATTCATAGTTATCCATCCTACTAAATATACTCCTGTACTGTGATTCAACCTTTATTAATTGTTATCAATATAAGCTATCGAAGTCTAACTAAGGGCTTTTTGAAAAGTAGATATAAGATTTATCACACTGCTGTACCCAATGAACATCAACTCTTCAAAGGATTCAGTGAATATGACAAACCAGTTATTCCTTTCTGAAATTTTTATGAACTATTCCTAAAACTATTTTGGGCTTTGAGATGTTTTTCTGTTGTAGGTGAGAAGTTCATTACTTGTGGCAGACAGTATGTTGCCTGGCCTAAAGTTCCATACCTTACCCCTTGAAGAATCATCTAAAGTGAACTCCTTCAGGAATGCTTTAATGTCAAAGCTATTTGATATGCTAAATCAAATTGGTTGAATCATTGCAGTATTCTGGAGGATTTCAACCATTGTGGGGGATTTCAATCAGGGCAACTTGAAATTGTCCTTGAAGAACTAGAAACATAGAAACATAGAAAACCTACAGCACAATACAGGCCCTTCAGCCCACAAAGTTGTGCTGAACATGTCCCTACCTTAGAAATTACTAGGCTTACCCATAGCCCTCTATTTTTCTAAGCTCCATGTACCTATCCAAAAGTCTCTTAAAAGACCCTATCGTATCTGCCTCCACCACAGTTGCCGGCAGCCCATTCCACGCACTCACCGCTCTCTGAGTAAAAAACTTACCCCTGACATCTCCTCTGTACCTATTCCCCGGCACCTTAAACCTGTGTCCTCTTGTGGTAACCACTTCAGACCTGGGAAAAAGCCTCTGACTATCCACACAATCAATGCCTCTCATCATCTTATACACCTCTATCAGATCACCTCTCATCCTCCATCGCTCTAAGGAAAAAAGGCTGAGTTCAATCAACCTATTCTCATAAGGCATGCTCCCCAATCCGGGCAACATCCTTGTAAATCTCCTCTGCACCCTTTCTATGGTTTCCACATCCTTCCTGTAGTGAGGTGACCAGAACTGAGCACAGTACTCCAAGTGGGGTCTGACCAAGGTCCTATATAGCTGCAACATTACCTCTCGGCTCCTAAATTCAATTCCACGATTGATGAAGGCCAATACACCATATGCCTTCTTACCCACAGAACACTACTATCAATATATCACCTTAGAACCAGAGGAGCCAACACATCTGACCACCGTTTTATCACCATCAAGAATGCTTATCTTGCCGTCCCACACAAACACTTTGGAAAATCCGATCACCTGGTTGTATTTCTATTCTCGGCATACAGGCAGAGATTAAAGGCTGCAACACCAATGGTGAGGATCAAGAAGGTATGGACACGAGAGGTGGAGGAGCACTTACTGGACTACTTTTAGTTGGTGAACTGGACAATATTCAGGGATTCATCTTTGAACCTGAATGAATACGTCACAGGTGTCATCAACTTCATCAAGACCTGTGTGGATGAGTGTGAGCCTTCGAGAACCTAGTGGACATACTCAAACCAAAAGTTATGGATGAACCAGGAGATCCATAGTCTGCTGAAAGCTGGATCTGTGGCAGTGAACACCAGTGATCCAGAGCTATACAAGAAGGTATAGGTTCTGCAGGTATGATCTACAGAAGACCATTTTAAGAGAAGACAATTCTGATGAAGTAGGAGATGGATCAGATGTGCGTCAGCTTTGGCAGGGTTTGCAGGGGATTGCTTCCTACAAGGTGAAACCTAACATCATGAAGGGCTGTGACACTTCACTCCCAGATGAGCTCAATGCTTTTTATGCACGCTTTGAAAAGGAGAATAAAACTATACGGCTATTTGAATCCCTGCTGCATTTGGTGACACTGTGATCTTTGTCAGAACCTATTTCAAGAGTGTGAACCCTCACAAGGTATTAGGCCTTCATGGTGTACCTAATAGAGCACTGAAAACCAGTGGCAACCAACCGGTGGGAGTGTACATGGACATGCTTAATCTCTCATTGCTGCAGTTGGAGGTTCCCACCTGCTTCAAAAGGGCCACAGACATACCAGTGCCCAAGAAGAGCAGGGTGAGCTGCCTCAACGATTATCACCCGTGGCATTCACATGAAGTGCTTTGAAATATTGGTCGTGGACTAAACAAGGACCTGGACTGAATGCAAATAGCCTTTCGCCACAGTGGGTCTTGCAGGGAAAGAAATTTCACTGCCTCTCCAATTGGGCTTGCATCATCTGGACAATAGCTGTACTTACATTCGGCATCATCATACCACAAATACTAATCAGCAAGCTCCAAAACCTGGGCCTCTGCAACTGGATCCCTGACTTCCTCATCAGGAGACCACAGTCGGTGCAGACCGGAAACGTCATCTCCTCCTCGTTGACAATCAATGCCTCTGTTGAATGTGCTGCACCTGCTAGTCAAATATTATCACATGCACTTTGGTAGCTCAGGGGTATGGCAGTCAGAGCTGCTGCTGCCAGCTCCAATGACATGGCTTAATCCCAGCCTCAGGTGATGTGTGTGTGAAACTCTAACTGATACTGTGCAGGTTTTCTCTGAGTGTCTTGTTCCCTATTTCCTCCGAAATATGTTGTCAAATTAAAATATTATACTGCACATTGAAGGAAAGGAAACCCTTCCTATTCAGGAATGTTTCAGAGATTATGTCCTGGGAAAACCTAACAGGTGGGTTATCTCCTGTTACCTGGCTGTGTTGAGAGTAATTCACTGTAAATATTGTGCTAGTTTAGGGCTACATTGTAATTGATGAATTATTTTTAAAGATAGTGTAAATATAGTTATCCCAATGTTTTATTGATAAAAGTGGAATATAGGTAGGGTGACCGAGGCTTTTTCACAGTACTATCTTCGTCAACACATATAGTGGAGACCGAGTTTGTAAATTTGGTAGGAGCAAAGGATATTGGGAATAGTGAGGGTGGAGCACCACAGGAGGGGTATAGGACAGGTGTCAGAGAAAGAGTGCCAGGGTGGGGGTTGGCACAGGTGCAGACACATCCAGTCCTGAGACAACAGGCAAGGTCATGTACTTTTAAACAATTGGTTCATTGGTCATTACAGACGGTCTCTCTGGTGCTTCCTATTCCCTCCCCTCCTCCTTTCCCTTTTCCCAATCATGATTCCCCTCTCCCTGCTCCCTTCCCACTCTCAGTCCACAGTAGAGACCCATATCAGAATCAGGTTTATCATCACTCACACGTGTCATGAAATTTGTCTTTTTTTTTTGCAGCAACAGTACAGTGGAATGCTTAAAATTACTGCAGCGCTGTGTAAATGTCTTGGGCAGCCTAGCTACATAATCTGATTTCAAATGGATTGATACTCTGAGTCACTTGAGAGAAAAAGAAAAGGTCTATTTATTTAAAAGGTTAAATCTCAATGCACAATGAAACTAAGCAGGACTGGGGGTGGTTGGGGGGGGGGGGGGAAATCTGATTATTTAAATGCCATGTTGTAACTGCCTATGAGGAAAGCATTTTCTGACCCAGCTTCTCTGTGTCACAGTGACTGCTTCCATTGCCTTGGCTCTTGCATCAAAGCTAAGTGCCTCATGTCACTGCCAAGCAAAGAGTGAAACTCCCATTCAAGCACCTTCTTCTGGAGAAGGAAAAACAAAATATTATGCATATAGCTCCCTGTGCCACAATGAATGTGACTGCTTTAATAGATACGCTGCATCTAGTTGACCCTGAAGAAAAGTAAGATGCATCTTTTTGTTTCCAACTAAAATAGTTTGTCATTTTTTACATACTAAAGAACCTGGTTGAAAGGCCTGGACTTGTACAAGAACAATGAGTGAAAGAGAAACTGACACTGTATATTGAGTGAATGAAATTGAGTTTGAACTCCTAAATACTGAAGCTAGGAAGGTGGAAAGTTATTAAGGAGCTCTATGCTTTTGATATTCTAGGAAACTGTGGAAATAATTCTACATTTTAACAGTGAGGCTCTGGGGAATAGAAAATAAATGACTAAATTTAGAACTTGGAGAATTAGATGAAAAGTTAATGGAGCAGTGGCTGCTTAGTGCCATGGTGGGGAGGAAATATGGAACATGAAAATAAATTTGTAATGAAATGCCTATAGACAAGTGGTTCACAACCTTCTTTATGTCATGGACCAATGCCATTAAGCAAGGGGTCCGTGAGACCCCAGGTTGGGAAGCCCCTGCTATAGACTAAAGCTGAAACAGGAACATTATTCAAAATACAGTGACATTGTAACACAGTGGTTAGTGCAAAGCATTACACCAGCGATCAAAGATCTGGGTTCAGTTTCAGCCGCTGAGAGCATATAAGGAATTTATATGTTCTCCTCACAACCTTGTGCGTTTCCTCCAGGTGCTCCAGTTTTCTCCCACATTGCAAAGAGCTATCGGTAGGATTAGTGAGTTGTGGGTGTGCTATGTTGGTGCTGGAAGCATGGCAGCACTCACAGATTGTCCCCAGCACAATCCTCGGACTATGTTGGGCCTTGACACAAACAACGCATTTCACTGTACGTTTCAATGTTTCAATATACATGGGAGAAATAAAACTAATCTTTTTATCTTTAAAAATGCCCTGAGAGACTTCAGGGGTTTAAATAGTACATTCGTGCAACAGCTTTGGTCATTAAATAGTCATTAAGAGAGCTTTTATGATTTAATTGATCAATTCACGTGAATTAGTTTCTCATTTCTTGTGTGCTAGATGTTTCTCCCCCAACAATAAAAAAAACTAGTTTCAGTCATAAGTTTGAAAAAGGAGAAAAACAAACAGCAGAAGGAATAAATTTATTTTATGAGGGTGAGTCATAGCTGGCATTTTAATATTGATTTGTCCATTTCCTTTGCTTTGTTTCCTTGGGATGAAAGTTGTATATGTGCAAACAAAAATCAAGTCTAGGTCTGTAGATTTAAAATCTGGTGACCTTGGCCTTCACAAGAAGTCGTGATATGACTTCCAAAGGACAGAAGAGTAGAATTAAGCCATTCAGCCCATCAGGTCTGCTCTGCTATTTCATCATGGCCGATCCCAGATTCCACTCAACCCCATACACCTGCCTTCTCGTCATAACCTTTGATGCCCTGATCAATCAGGAAAATATCAATTTCCACTTTAAATATAACCACTGACTTGGCCTCCTCCGAAGTCTGTGACAGAGCATTCCACAGAATCATTACACTCTAGCCAAAAAAGTTCTTCCTTACCACTGTTCTAAAAGGTCGCCCGTCAATTTTGAGGCTGTGCCTTCTAGTTCTGGATACCCCCACCATAGAAAACATCCTCTCCACATTCAGCTCATCTAGTCCTTTCAACATTCAGTAGGTTTCATTGAGATCACCCTGCATTATTCTAAATTCCAGTGAGTACAGGCACAAAGCTGCCAAATGCTCCTCATATGTTAACCCCTTCATCCCCGGAATCTTCCTCGTGAACCTCCTCTGGACTCTCTCCAATGACAACACATTCTTTCTGAGATATGGGGCACAAAACTGTTGACAATGTTTGGCCTGACTAGTGTCTTACAAAGCCTCGGCATTATCTCTTTGCTTTTGTATTCTATTCCCCTTGACATAAATGTCAACATTATATTTGTCTTCTTTACCATAGACTCAACCTGTCAGTTACCCTTCTGGGGTTCTTGCACAAGGGCTCCCAAGTCCCTCTGCACCTCTGATGTTTGAATTTTCTCCCCATTTAGATAATAGTCCACACTATTGTTCCTTTTACCAAAATGTATTATCATGCATTTCCCAACACTGTATTCCATCTGCCACTTTTTTGTCCATTTTTCAAATTTGTCTATGTTTTGCTACAATCACATTGCTTCCTCAGTACTACCTACCCCTCCACCTATCTTTGTATCATCTATGAACTTTGCCACAAAGCCATTAATTCCAACATCATTGGCAAACACTGTGAAAAGTCGTGGTCCCAATACTGACCCCTGAGGAACACCACTAGTCACTGGCAGCCAACCAGGAAAGACTCTCTTTATTCCCACTCACTGCCTCTTCCCTGCCAGCCATTCTTCTATCCATGCCAGTAGCTTTCCTGTAACACCATGGGATCTTTTCTTGTTAAACAACCTCATATGTGGCACTTTATCAAAATCCAAGTAAATGACATCTACTGTCTCTTCTTTGTCCACCCTGCAGGTTACTTCCTCGAAGAACTCTAACCACCATATTCCTTTACAGAAACCATGCTGACATTGAATTATTTTGTCCTTAGTCTCCCAGTACCACCAAAACCTCATCCTTAATAATAGATTCCAATACTTCCCCAACCACGAAGGTTAGACTAATTGCCCTATAATTTCCTTTCTTTTGCCTTTTTCTCTTCTTAAAGAGTGAAGTAACATTGGCAATTTTCTAGTCCTCTGGAACCATGCCAGAATCAAGTGATTCTTGAAAGATCATGACCACTGCATCCATTATCTCTTCAGCAACCTCTCTCAGGTCTCTAGGATGTAGTCCATCTGGTAAAAGTGACTTATCCACCTTAAGATCTTTGAGTTTGCTTAGCATTTTTTTTGTAATAGCAAAGGCACTCACTCCTGCTCAGTGACACTCACAGACCTCTGACACACTGTCAGTATCTGCTACAGTGAAGACTGATGCAAAGTACTCATTAAGTTCATCTGCCATTTCTTTGTCTCCCATTTCTACCTCACCAGAATCATTTTCCGGGTCCAATATCAACTCTCAGATCCCTTTTATTCTTGAGAGCTATAAGACAATACCAGCCAAAATTTGTATCCTAGACCAGTCAGTAGTGGCAGGGCTTACATTCTGCAATGAACTACAAAATGCTGGGGCAACATTGCTGACAACTGCACACTCTTTCCTAATTAGCCTAACACATTTGATGCAAGCTTCTAAACTGAAGGGGTTTGAAATGTCACCACCAACCCTGACAGCCTCCAATGTACCTCAGCCCACAGTCAACACTGCAGAAATAAAATCAATATTTTGGAGAGTGAAGCTGCAGAAAGCATCTTACCTGATGGTGTCCCTGGCTGTGTCCTTAGATCCTGTGCAGCTCAGCTGGCAGTGATACTTTTTGATATTTTTAACCTCCTTCTGCTTCAGTCTAAGGTACCCACCTGTTTTAAGAAGACCAATATCAACCTGGTACCTATAAAGAATAGGGTACTGTGTCTAATGGCTGCCTAGTGGCTCTGACAACTATTCCATGAAGTGCTTTGAGAGGATCCTCTCATACTCAGTACCATCACAGTGCATCATCTCTATGTGCTTTCCAAGGTCCTAATTGAGGTATAATGCCCACAATGGTCACCATACTGTGGTGAACTGCATATACCTGTCTGGACACGCCCTCCTCCCCCCCGCTGACTCCTCCTGTGGCTCCTCCCACAGACCCCGGTATAAAGGCGATTGGAGGCATTGCTCCTTCCTCAGTCTCCAGGATGTTGTGTGGTGGTCGCTTGCTGCTTGTGCTTTCTTCCAGCCAATAAAAGCCTACCTGAACTCACGTCTCCGAGAGAGTTATTGATGGTGCATCACATACACCAGCTGGAATCTCCTCAGTGTATGCAGAGAATACAGCAAAACTCATTTGTTTTTATTTATACGATAACTGGCCAGAAAATCTTTGGTTTTTAATTAACTTCTCAGCCTTCCCTGCTTCTTCACTCTCTCTAAAACAATTTGCAATAAAGATGTTTCCTGTAGTAGTGCAAACAGCACTGCTGATAACATTGGCCCCCAAAGGCCTTCCGCCTTAAAGAAAGTAATCTTACAAAAGCAACTCACACAAAATGCTGGAGGAACTCAGCAGGGAAGGCAGCATCTATGGAAAAAGTGCAGACGACATTTCGAACCGAGACCCTTCGGCAGGACTGGAGAGAAAAAAAGATGAGGAGTAGATTGAAAAGGTGGGCGGAGGGAGAGAGGATCACGAGATAGGTGAAACTGGGAGGGGGAGGGATGAAGTAAAGAGCTGGGAAGTAGATTGATGAAAGAGATACAGAGCTGGAGAAGGGGGAATCTAATAGGAGAGGACAGAAGGCCATGGAAGAATGAAAATAGGGGAGGAGCACCACAGGGAGGCGACGAGCGGGAGATAAGGTGAAGTGGGGGGGGCATTACCAGAAGTTCAAGAAGTCGATGGTCATGTCATCAGGTTGGAGGCTACCCAAACAGAGTATGAAGTGTTGTTCCTCCAACCTGAGTGTGGCCTCATCATGACAATAGAGGAGGCTATGGACTGACATGTCGGAATGGGAATGGGAAGTGGAATTATAACGGGTGGCCACTGGGAGATCTCGCTTCTTCTGGTGGACGGGGCATAGACACTTGGTGAAGCGGTCTCCCAATCTATATTGGGTCTCATTGATATACAGGAGGCCACACCAGGATCACTGGACACAGTATATGGCTCCGACAGACTCACAGAGGTGAAGTGTCCCTGATGCACCATCAATAACTCTGGGAGACGTGAGTCAAGGTAGGCTTTTATTGGCTGGAAGAAAGCACCGTCAGCAGCAAGAGACCATCACACAACATCCTGGAGACCGAGGGAGGAGCAGTGCCTCCAATCGCCTTTATACAGGGGTCTGTGGGAGGAGCCACAGGAGCAGTCAGTGGGGGGCGGGGCGTGTCCAGACAGGTATATGTAGTTCACCACAGTCCCCTCACCTGGAAGGACTGTTTGGGACCCAGAATGAGGGAGGAGGTGTAGGGGCAGGTTTATCACTTGTTTCACTTGCAAGGATAAGTGCCAGTGCCAGGAGGGAGATAAATGGGGAGGGACAAATGGACAAGGGAGTCACGTAGAGTGCAATCCCTGCGGAAAGCAGAAAGTGGGGGTGGGGGTGGGGGTAAGGAAAGATGTGCTTGGTGTTGGGATCTTGTTGGGGATGGCAGAAGTTCCAGAGAATTATGTACTGGTGGGGTGGTAGGTGAGGACAAGAGGAACCCTATCCCAGGTAATTTTACTAAATCTTTATTTATTAGTCAGTTCCATCTCCATTGAAAAGTATTAAAAAGCAGGAAGTTTATCAACGGGAGTCTTTGATTAGAGTACGGTGCAGATGTAGTAGATGCATTCCCGTGCAAGTCTGGTGAACAGCTTTAAAAACTCGGTCTCCATAAAAGAGGCGTGTCATCTAGCAGAGTGGTCATTATGGAAGCAGTCATCATCGGAGTGGTCTGAGTCATAATGGTAAGGCTTAGGTTCAGTATTCCTCATTTCTTTTTTCTTATGTAACTCTTGAGAGAATAGGGTGTATGTCTGCAGGGCCAGTGTTCTGTTCTGGGTGTCAGATGTGGGATTTCTGGAAGACTACCAGCCTTCCTGATGGACACATCTGCACCAAGTGCATTGAGATGCAGCTCCTTAGAGACCGTGTTAAGGAACTGGAGTTGGCTTGTTAGGGAACATGAAGAGGCGATAGACAGGAGTTACAGGGAGGTAGTCACCCCAAGGCTATAGGAGGTAGATAAATGGGTGACTGATAGGACAGGGAAGGGAGAATGTCATATAGAGGAGAGCACCCCTGTGGCCATCCCCTTCAACAATAAGTTCTCCATTTTAAGTTCTGTTGAGGGGGGGAGGTAGCAATAGTGGCCATGCCTCTGACACTGAGTCTGACTGTGTCTCAGAAGGGTAGGGAACAGAAGAAGATGGCAGCAATAATAGAGACTCTATAGTTAGGAGGACAGAAAGGTGATACTGTTGGTGTGAGAAAGAAACACAGATGATAGTTTGCCTCCCAGGTGCCAGGGGTCACAATGCTTCTGAACGTGTCCACAGTATCCTGAAAAGGGAGGGTGAACAGCCAGAAGTCGTGGTACATATTGGTACTGACAATATAGGCAGACAAAGGGAGGATTCAGATTTCTGGATAATTCGGACCTCTTCTGCGGCAGGTGGGACCTGTACAAAAGGGATAGATTGCACTTGAGTCTGAGGGGGACCAATATTGCTGCGGACAGGATTACTGGAGCTGTTCAGAGTGGTTTAAACTAATATGGCAGGGGAATGGGAACCAGAGTGACAAGAGCTGAGGACGGTGAGTGGAAATAAAAGGGGCCTTTCCTGGTTGGCTGCCAGTGACTAATGGTGTTTCTCAGGGGTCAGTATTGGGACCGCTACTTTTCACATTGTTTGCCACTGGTTTAGATAATGGAATTGATGGTTTTGTGGTGATTTTTGCAGATGATATGAAGGTAGGTGGAGGGCTAAGTGTGCTCAGGAAACAATGCCATTGTAGACAAACTGGGGAGAAAATTCGAACATCAGAAGTGTAGGTGATTCCAGGAATGAAGGGGTTAACATAAAGGTTTGGCAGCTTTGGGTCTGTACTCACTGGTATTTAGAAGAATGCACGGGGGTATCTCATTGAAAGGTACCGAATGTTGAAAGATCTAGATAAGGTGGATGTGGAGAGCATGCTTCCTGTGGAAGGGGTATCCAGAACTAGAGAGCACATCCTCAAAATTGAGGGGTGACCTTTTAGAACAGAGGTAAGGAGGAATTTCTTTTTTAGGCAGAGAGCAGTGAATCTGTGGAATGCTCTGCCACAGACTGCGGTGGAGGGCAAGTCCATGGGTGGGTATATTTAAAGTGGAAGTTGATAGTTTCCTGATTGATCAGGGCATCAAAGGATATGGCAAGAGGGCAGGTGTATGGGGTTAAGTGGGATCCAGGATCAGCCATGGTGGAATGACAGAGCAGACTCGATGGGTTGAATGGCCTAATTTTGCTTCTATGTCTTATGGTCTTATGATCACTAGCCCCATAATATCCAGTATTAGGCTGCATGTTTCCTTTAACTAATTGTGGCACAATGGACAGCAGGTGGTTCAGCCCATGGTGTTGCCTTTATGGGGTTTTCGTGTTTCTCCTTGTGATTTAGAGGGATTTGCCTGGCCATTCTTGGTTTCCTGTTATATCCCCAACATTTTAATCTTGGTAGGTGTATGGTAGGTGACATGTGTGAGAGAGAATAGTTTTAGGAAAATAATCAGTGAAACTAATCAGGAAAATTCATTGTTGTGTGGTAGTGTCAGAAAAGGGACCTACACAAATTTTATAAAAGCTTATTTGAATTCTACACCAGTTCCTTTGCTAACTTGGTGTTGAAAGAGTTCCCATTCAGTTGCAACATGTTCTCTGTTTATCACTGATTATCTATGTTTTACTCTGACTCTACATTCATTAACTCTTTCTTCTCCAGCTGCTCAACTTTGAGTATTTGCTAATGAATATAGGCGAGTAAAAGTGCTTCTCTAATAGGTCACTGAACTGTTCAAAAGATACAGATTTTTCTTTGGATAGAAAGTGACTTGAAATTAGTCAACCGTGGAGATACCGTGGAACAAATCTAACTGGCTGCATCACCTTCTGGTATGGTGAGGGCTATTGCACAGTATCAAAGTAAGCTGCAGTGAGCTCCATCATGGGCATGAGCCGTTGTAGTATCCAGGACATCTTCAAGGAGCACTGCCTCAGAAATGCAGCTTCCATCGTTAAGGACTCCACCTCCCAGGACATGTCCCCTTCTCATTACTACAATCAGGAAGCCTATCTAAAGGCACACACTCAGCGATTCTGGAATAGCTTCTTCCCTTCTGCCATCCGATTTCTGAATGAACATTGAGCCCATGGACACTACCTGACTACTTTTTATTTTCTTATTTTTTGCACTACTTATTTAATTTAACTATTTAATATAAATACTTACAGTAATTCATAGTTTTTATCTGTCTATTATCAAGTATTGCTTTGTACTGTTGCTGCAGCATTAACAAATTTCATGACATATGACAGTGATGTTAAACCTGATTCTGACCAGGATGGCAGGGTCAGTCCAGAAAACAGGCCAGTGAGCCTTGCATCTTTACCAGGGAAATTACGGAAAAACAATTTATGGACAAGATTGGAAACACAAGGACTGATCAACATTATCCTGCACATGGAAAACACTGTCTTGCAAATCTGACCAGGATTTTTGAAGAGGCAACTTGGGAAGGATGGCTTACATGGACCTTAACAAGACTTTTGGGGAAATTCCACAGAACAAGCTCGCTCAGAAGGTGAGGGAATATAAGGTCCACTATGTGTTGGCAAAGTAGATGCAAAGTTGGCTTGGTAATAGGAGGCAGAGGTAATTTTTTTAACTGGGCATTTGAAACTAATGGAATCACTGCTAGGATGATATATAAAAATGACTTGAATGCAGATGTAGGTGACTGATTAGTGAAACAAAAATTGGTGGAGTAGTGATAAGAAAAGGTTATGAAAGAATACAGAGGGTCATAAATCAATAGAAAAATTGTGCATAGAATTGGATATCGAATGTAATCCAGATGAGTGTGAGGTAATCATTTTGGGATGTCAAATATTAGCAGAATGTCAGGAAATACGCAGTAAATGACAGGGGTAAAGTTAACCCCTGAATTTGCCCCCATTCCCTGAACATGGCAGCACAGAAGGATGGGTGAGTGAAGAAGCATATGGGATACTTTCCCTCATTGGCTGAGTTATTGAATTTAATAAGTAGAATGTCATGTGGCAAGCACTGGTCAGGCCACACTTGGAAGAATGTGTGCAGTTTTAGTCACCACACTAATGTAAGATTGTCTAATATGGGCATTAGAAAAAAATGAAGAAGAGAATCACAAGGATGTCATCTGGAATGGAGCAGATCTATACAAAGAGATTGCATAGGTGGGTTTATTCTCATTGGAATTTTGGAGGCTGAGAGGAGTCTTTATTTCATGTAGATAGGGTAGATAGTCTTTTTCCTGTAGTGAAGGAGTCTAAAGCAAGTGAGCACACATCTAAAATGAGAGGGGAGAAACTTAAAGAGTTCTGAAAGGCAGGATTTTCCATCGGTGGTGACGCATATATGAAACAAGCTGCTAGAGGAAGTAGTGGGGGCAGATGCAGTTGAAATGTTTAAATAACATTTGGACAGGTATTTTGATAGGAAAGCTGCAGAGCTGGGGTTCTCAATCTGGCGTCCATGGACCCCTTGGTTAATGATAGGGGTCCATGGCAGAAAAAAGCTTAGGAACCTCATCTGTAGAGGGATATCAGCCTAATATGGGCAAATAGGATTAGTGTAGACGGGCTTCATAGTTGCCATGGACACAGAGATGAAGGGCCTATTTCTGTATTGTACAACTCTAATCTTGTCATTGAGAAGTATTGATAATTTGATTAAAAAAACTGAATTCTGGAAGTGAAGATTATAATTTGCAAAGCCCTTACACTGGGCAGTTACTAATGCTATTGGTAACAATACTATGTTTTGTTTTGTGGTATGTGGGCATTTTGTTGGCTACATCAACATGACTCTGACAAGGTGACAGAGAATCACTTTTTTGAACTGCTCATCCCTTCTTTGAATGGCATTTATTTTCAAATCAATATGGCATGTGATTTGGAGGGATAACTACAATGGTCCCAAAATGCTTGCTGTTCTTGCCCTGCTAGTGGGAGAGTTTGTGGATTTTGGAGGTTTTATAGGTGAAACATACACAATAATTATAGTTCATTTTGTATGGAACATAAAATAGACTATAGGCAAGAATAGGCCATAAGCTTTGTTATTCAATTAAGGTGGCAACTTTATTTCTCCATCCTACTCCCAATATGACCTTTCAGTGAATGGCCTTTTATACTGTTACAATGACTCTCAATGCAAGCTTGAGGAAGAACACCTTATCTTCTGTCAGACCCTGTTGTAGCCTTCTGGACTCAACATTGAACTCTACAACTTAAGGTAGCATGCTTCCTCTGTTTGTACCAACCCTCCTCCTTTAATATTGACTCATCTTGTTTATTTAATTTTCCATTCACTCCCCCTCTTTAAGTGGAGGCGATCTTCTGCACGACCTGCCAGACTTGTCTTCCGTCTCTGCATATCCCAACATTTAGCACCTTCAAGCACCTGCATTCTATCCATATCAAACAGGATTTCCTTGTGGCTAACCATTTTCATTCCAGTACCAATTCCCATAACAGCATGTCATCCACGGCTTTGTCTACTGTCACAGTGAGGCCACTCTCAGGTTGGAGAAGCAACATCTCATATTCTATCTGAGTAGCTTCCAACCTGATGATATGAATATGGATTTCTGTAACTTCTGATAATTTTTGCTCCTCCACATTCCCTCTTCCATTCCCCACTGTGGTTCGCCTTACCACTTCACTTCTCTATCATCTCCCTCTGGAGCACCTCCTCCTTCCTTTTCTTGCATGGCCCCCTCTTTTCTCCAATCAGATTCCTTCTTCTTCAGCTCTTTATTTTTTCCACTGATCTCCTCCTAGCTTCTCACTTCAACCCCACCCACACTCACCTATCTTACCCCTCGCCTAGTTTTACCTAGTAACTTCTAGTTTGTATTCCTTCCCCTCTTCCCACCTTTTTATTTGGGTTTCTTCCACCTTCTGTTTCAGTCCTGATGAAGGATCTCAGCCCAAAACACCAACTGTTATAACAGACGTTGCCTGACCTGCTGAGTGCCTCCAGGGCACATGTTTATGCTGCTCTGGATTTCCAGTATTTACAGAATCTTCAGTGTTTGGGACTTTATGTTTTTTTTTGTAATTTGTATTGTTTCTGCACCCATGTGGTGGCATTAGTAATGATCTTTCAAGAATCACTAGTTTCTGGAATGGTTCTGGAGGACTGGAAAATTGCAAATGTCACTCCACTCTTTAAGCAGGGAGTGAGACAAAAGACAGGAAATTACAGGTCAGTTAGCCTGACGTCAGTGTTTGGCAAAATGTTAGAGTCCATTATTAAAGATGATGTTTCAGGGTAATCGGAGGCACACAGTAAAATAGGCCTAAGTCAGCCAGGTTTCCTTCAGGGGAATTCTTGCCTGACAGATCTGTTGTAATTCTTTGAGGAAATGACAGGCAGAATAGACAAAGGAGAGTCAGAGGATGTTGTCTACTTGGACCTTCAGAAGGCCTTTGACAAGGACCACACATGAGGCTACTGAAAAGATAAGAGCCCCTGATATTATAGGAAAGGTAACTAGCATGGACGGAAGCTTGGCTGACTGGCAAGAGGCAAAGAGTGGGAATAAAGAAGCCTTTTCTGGTTAGCTGCCGGTAACCGATGGTGTTCCAGAGGGTTGACGTTGGGACTGATACTTTTCACGTTATATGATCCAATAGATGGTTTTGTGGCCATGTTTGCAGAGGATAAAAAGGTGAATAGATGCTCAGGTAGTGTTGAGGAAGCGGGAAGGCTGCAGATTTGGAAAATGGACAATGGAGTGGCAGATTGAATACATAGAAAACCTACAGCACAATACAGGCCCTTCAGCCCACAAAGTTGGGCCGAACACGTCCCTACTTTAGAAATCACTAGGCTTACCTATAGCCCTCTATTTTACTAAGCTCCATGTACCTATCTAAAAGCCTCTTAAAAGAACCTATCATATCCGCCTCCACCACCGTTGCTGGCAGCCCATTCCACACACTCACCAGTCTTTGAGTCAAAAGCTTACCCCTGACATCTCCTCTGTACCTACTCCCCGGCACCATAAACCTGTGTCCTCTTGTGGCAACCATTTCAGCCCTGGGAAAAAGCCTCTGACTATCCACATGATTAATACCTCTCATCATCTTATACACCTCTATCAGGTCACCTTTCATCCTCCGTCACTCCAAGGAGAAAAGGCCGAGTTCACTCAACCTATTCTCATAAGGCATGCTCCCCAATCCAGGCAACATTCTTGTAAATCTCCTCTGCACCCTTTCTATGGCTTCCACATCCTTCCTGTAGTGAGGCGACCAGAACTGAGCACAGTACTCCAAGTGGGGTCTGACCAGGGTCCTATATAGCTGCAATATTACCTCTCGGCTGCTCAATTCAGTTCCATGATTGATGAAGGGCAATACACCATACCCCTTCTTAACCCCAGAGTCAACCTGTGCAGCTGCTTTGAGTGTCCTATGGACTCAGACCCCAAGATCCCTCTGATCCTCCACACTGCCAAGAGTCTTACCATTAATACTATATTCTGCCATCATATTTGACCTACCAAAATGAACCACCTCACACTTACCTGGGTTGAACTCCATCTGCCACTTCTCAGCCCAGTTTTGCATCCTATCAATGTCCCGCTGTAACCTCTGACAGCCCTTCACACTATCCACAAAACCTCCAAACTTTGTCTCATCGGCAAACTTTCTAACCTATCCCTCCACTTCCACATCCAGGTCATTTATAAAAATCACGAAGAGTAAGGGTCCCAGAACAGATCCCTTAGGCACTCCACTGGTCGCCGACCTCCGTGCAGAATATGATCTATTTACAAGCACTCTTTGCCTTCTGTGGGCAAACCAGTTCTGGATCCACAATGCAATGTCCCCGTTGGATCCCATGCCTCCTTACATTCTCAGTAAACCTTGCATGGGGTACCTTATCAAATGCCTTATTGAAATCGAGAAACACTACATCTACTGCTCTTCCTTCATCAATGTGTTTACTCACCAAATGTTCATAAAACCTGCCTCTCAGGTTCTTTCCATCAACTTATCAACCACTGAGGTAAGACTCACTGGTCTATAACTTCCTGGGCTATCTCTACTCCCTTTCTTGAATAAAGGAACAACATCCGCTACCCTCCGATCCTCCGGAACCTCCCCCGTCCCCATTGATGATTCAAAGATCATTGCCAGAGGCTCAGCAATCTCCTCCCTCACCTCCCACGGTACCCTGGGGTACATTTCATCCGGTCCTGGCAACTTATCCAACTTGATGCTTTCCAAAAGCTCCAGCACATCCTCTTTCTTAATATCTACATGCTTATCAGTCTACTGCAAGTCATCACTACAATTACTAAGATCCTTTTCCATAGTGAATACTGAAGTAAAGTATTCATTAAGTACCTCTGCTATTTCCTCCGGTTCCATACACACTTTCCCACTGTCACACTTGATAGGTCCTATTCTTTCATGTCTTATCCTCTTGCTCTTCACATACTTGTAGAATGCCTAGGGGTTTTCTTTAATTCTGCCCGCTAAGGCCTTCTCATGGCACCTTCTGGCTCTCCTAATTTCCTTCTTAAGCTCCTTCCTAGTAGCCTTATAATCTTCTAGATCTCTAACATTACCTAGCTCTCTGAACCTTTCATAAGCTTTTCTTTTCTTCTTGACTAGATTTATTACAGCCTTTGTACATCACGGTTCCTGCACCCTACCATAACTTCCTGTCTCATTGGAATGTACCTATACAGAACTCCACACAAATATCTCCTAAGTATTTGCCACATTTCTTCTGTACTTTTCCCTGAGAACCTGATAGCCTCATAATCCCCCTTTCTCCAATTAAACGCATTTCTAACTTGTCTGTTCCTATCTCTCTCCAATGCTATTGTAAAGGAGATAGAATTGTGATCACTATCTCCAAAATGCTCTCCCACTGAGAGATCTGACACCTGACCAGATTCATTTCCCAATACCAAATCAAATACAGCCTCTCCTCTTATGGGCTTATCTACATACTGTGGTAAATGACCTTCCTGAACACACCAAACAAACTTCACCCCATCTAAACCCTTCACTCTAGGGAGATGCCAATCGATATTTGGGTAATTAAAATCTCCCATCACGACAACTCTGTTATTATTACATCTTTCCAGGATCTGTTTCCCTATCTGCTCCTCGATATTCCTGTTACTATTAGTTAGCCTATAAACAACACCCAGTAAAGTTATTGACCCCTTCCTGTTTCTAACCTCCACCCACAGAGACTCCGTAGACAATCCCTCCATGGCGTCCATCTTTTCTGCAGCCGTGACACTATCTCTGATCAACAGTGACACGCCCCCACCTCTATTGCCTCCCTCCCTGTCCTTTCTGAAACATCTAAAACCATCCAAGTCTCTGTAATGGCCACCATATCATATCTCCAAGTACTGATCATGCTCTAAGCTCATTCACTTTGTTCACAACACTCCTTGCATTAAAATAGACACATCTCAAGCCTTCAGTCTGAGTGCGCCCCTTCTCTATCACCTGCCTATCCTCCCTCTTGCACTGTCTACAAGCTTTCTCTATTTGTGAGCCAACCTCCTCTTCCCCAGTCTCTTCAGTTCGGTTCCCACCCCCCAACAATCCTAGTTTATACTCTCCCCAGTAGGCTTAGCAAACTTCCCCGCCAGAATATTAGTCCCCCTGGGATTCAAGTGCAACCCGTCCTTTTTTTACAGGTCACACCTGCCCCAATAGAGGTCCCAATGATCGAGAAATCTGAATCCCTGCCCCCTGCTCCAATCCGTCAGCCACACATTTATCCTCCACCTCATCCTATTCCTATTCTCACTGTCACATGGCACAGGCTGTAATACCGAGATTACTACCTTTGAGGTCCTGCTTCTCAACTGCTTTCCTAACTCCCTGTAGTCTTTTTTCAGGACCTCTTCCCTTTTCCTACCTATGTCATTGGCACCAATATGTACCACAACCTCTGGCTGTTCTCCTTCCCACCACAGGATATCTTGGACGCGATCCAAAACATCCCAGACCCTGGTATCTGGGAGGTAAACTACCATCCAATTTTCTTTGAACAAACACAAGGAAATCTGCAGATGCTGGAAATTCAAACAACAACACACACAAAATGCTGGTGGAACACAGCAGGCTGGGCAGCATCTATAGGGAGAAGCACTGTCGATGTTTCGGGCCGAGACCCTTCGTCAGGACTAACTGAAAGGAAAGGCAGTAAGAGATTTGAAAGTAGTGGGGGGAGGGGGAAATGCGAAATGATAGGAGTGGACCGGAGGGGGTGGGATGAAGCTAAGAGCTGGAAAGGTGATTGGCGAAAGTGATACAGAGCTAGAGAAGGGAAAGGATCATGGGACGGGAGGCCTCAGGAGAAAGAAAGAAATTGCCTGTCTGACCCCCTAACTATAGAGTCCCCTATCACCACTGCCTTCCTCTTCCCTTCCCTACCCTTCTGAGCCACAGGGCCAGACTCTGTGCCAGGGGCACGGCCACTGCCACTTCCCCCAGGTAGGCTGTCCCCCTCAACAGTACTCAAACTGGAGTAATTATTGTCAAGGGGTACAGCCACAGGGGTACTCTCTAGTACCTGACTCTTCCCCTTCCCCCTCCTGACTGTGACCCACTTCTCTGTCTCCTGTGGCCTCGGTGTTACCACCTCCCTGTAACACCTCTTTATCACCTCCTTGCTCTCTCTGACGACGCGAAGGTCATTGAGCTGCATTTCCAGTTCCCTAACTCGGTCCCTCAGGAACTGCAGCTCAACACACTGGGTGCAGATATGGCCGTCCAGGACTCCCCACATCTGACACCGAGCACAGAAAACCGGCCTCACATAAATACTTCCTACCTCGCCTTGTCCTCCTGTTACTGCCTAAGCCCATTGAGCCAAAGCCCTTTCACTCTGCTGCCTCTCACTCCGCTGCCCGCTCCGAACGCTGACCGCTGGATATGGCTGCTTTCTTTTTAAACCTTTCACGCTCTACTGGCTGACGTCACGCACTTGCGCAGTCTCGCCTCTCTAATCTGGGTAGTAAAAAAACTCCCTTTGCTCCGAAAAATCAGCAGTTCACTCGCAGCTTCTTGCTCCGAATTAAAAACTGTTGAAGATTCCTTGCCTTTCTAAACCTTTCGTGCTCTACTGGCTGACGTCATGTGCCTGCATGGTCTCACCTCTCTTTAACCCGAGTAGTAAAAAAACTCCTTTCTTGCTCCGAATACAGTGTGGGTAAATGTACTTTAGTAGAAGGAATACAGGTAGAGGCTAAATTCTAAATGGGGAGAAAGTTCAGCAATCGGAGGTGCAAAGGGACTTGGGAGTCCTACTTCAGGATTCCTTCAAGGCTAACTTACAGGCTGAGTTGGTAGTAAGAAAGTCAAATGCAATCTTAGCATTTTGTGGGGACTAGAATTTCAAAGGAATTATTAGGATGTAATGCTGAGGCTTTACAAGGTATTGTCAGATCGTATTTGGAGTCCTGTGGGCCCCAAATCTAAGAAAGGATACACGCAAATGATTCCGGGAATGCGAAGGTTAATTATGAGAAGTGCTTGATGGCTCTGGGCCTGTCTTCACTGCAATTTCGAAGAAAGGAAACCCCTATCGAATATTGAAAGATGTGGATGTGGACAGGATGCTTTCAATTACAGGAGAGCCCTGGACTAAAAGGGCACAACCTCAGAATAGAAAGTCATCCTTTTAGAACAGAAATGAGGAGGAATTTCTTGGCCAGAGAAATGTGAATCTGTGAAATTCATTGCCACAGAGATGGCTGTGGAGGCCAAGTCTTTAAGTATATTTAAAGTGGAGAGTGATAGATTTTTGATTAATAAGGACGTTAGAGGTAATGGGGGAGAAGGCAGGAGAGTTATAATAAATTTGTCATGAATTATTGACCAAACTGACCTGATGGGCTGAATGGCTTCCTCCTGCTCCTATATCTTATGGCCTTCCCTGCAACAGTTGATCTCGGGACTTCTCACCTTCATCTGAAATCCTTCATTATGATTTTCATTTTTGAACCATTCTGAACAGTTATACTTCAATTCTATTGGTTCTGGCTTATCTGGCTAGCCTGTGTCAACCTCTCATTTACTATTACCCAAGTCTAGACACACCTTAATACTTTTCTCTCAAATTGGACTTGCTTCTTATGTCACTTCCTTGCTTTTACATGAGTTAGGCCAATTCAGTCTAGTTAAGCCAACTCAAACCAGTCACTGGGCTCAGGTTACTTCAGTTCACCAACACTGATTGTTCTTTCAGAAATCTGTAGTTCTAAATTCCCAAAAAACACTTCTCAAACACCATTCCTCATTTGGAAGTGATCCTTTGTTTAGCAGAATATTGGTTGGGGTGTCATTGTCTCCACTTCCAGTAGGCCCTGACACTGCCATCTTTGAGCAAAACCAGTTCACAAAATGGTGACCCTCTTTTTTCCCACCACACACGGCAACATCTAAGACATTTATTCTGTCTACTTCCACTGCTCTTGATTTAGAACATAGAACATAGAACAGTACAGCACATTACAGACCCTTCGGCACACAATGTTGTGCCGACCTTCAAATCCTGCCTCCCATATAACCCCCCACCTTAAATTCCTCCATATACCTGTCTAGTGGTCTCTTAAACTTCACTAGTGTATCTGCCTCCACCACTGACTCAGGCAGTGCATTCCACGCACCAACCACTCTCTGAGTGAAAAACCTTCCTCTAATATACCCCTTGAACTTCCCTCCCCTTACCTTAAAGCCATGTCCTCTTGTACTGAGCGGTGGTGCCCTGGGGAAGAGTCGCTGGCTGTCCATTCTGTCTATTCCTCTTAATATCTTGTACACCTCTATCATGTCTCCTCTCATCCTCCTTCTCTCCAAAGAGTAAAGCCCTAGCTCCCTTAATCTCTGATCATAATCCATACTCTCTAAACCAGGCAGCATCCTGGTAAATCTCCTCTGTACCCTTTCCAATGCTTCCACATCCTTCCTATACTGAGGCAACCAGAACTGGACACAGCACTCCAAGTGTGGCCTAACTAGAGTTTTATAGAGCTGCATCATTACCCCGCGACTCTTAAACTCTATCCCTCAACTTATGAAAGCTAACACCCCATAAGCTTTCTTAACTACCCTATCTACCTGTGAGGCAACTTTCAGGGATCTGTGGACATGTACCCCCAGATACCTCTGTTCTTCCACACTACCAAGTATCCTGCCATTTACTTCGTACTCTGCCTTGGAGTTTGTCCTTCCAAAGTGTACCACTTCACACTTCTCCAGGTTGAACTCCATCTGCTACTTCTCAGCTCACTTCTGCATCCTATCAATGTCTCTCTGCAATCTTCAACAATCCTCTACACTATCTACAACACCACCAACCTTTGTGTCGTCTGCAAACTTGCCAACCCACCCTTCTACCCCCCCACATCCAGGTCGTTAATAAAAATCACAAAAAGTAGAGGTCCCAGAACAGAACCTTGTGGGACACCACTAGTCACAACCTTCCAATCTGAATGTACTCCCTCCACCACAACCCTTTGCCTTCTGCAGGCAAGCCAATTCTGAATCCACCTGGCCAAACTTCCCTGGATCCCATGCCTTCTGACTTTCTGAATAAGCCTACCGTGCAGAACCTTGTCAAATGCCTTACTAAAATCCATGTAGATCACATCCACTGCACTACCCTCATCTATATGCCTGGTCACCTCCTCAAAGAACTCTATCAGGCTTGTTAGGCACGATCTGCCCTTCACAAAGCCATGCGGACTGTCCCTGATCAGACCATGATTCTCTAAATGCCCATAGATCCTATCTCTAAGATAGGATTTATTCCAGTTATCTGTTTTTTCCAGGATTTAATTATTTTGTGATCCACATTGTTTTCTACCCTGTACCTCCTCTTCCCATCCACCTTTGCTTCTCCCATTTTTACTCCCTTTCCCATTCTTAGCCCCTTTACTCCACCGTCCCAGTTCCATCCACATATTACCCGTGGATTTCACCCACTCTACAACCCCTCTCTCCACTTTCACCTCCTTCCCTCCCCCACCACCTGACTCCATTTGCTTTTTCTTCCATGTCTGTTCCACCAATTACCCACCTGCCTCTGTCTCCCACTTCCATCCCTCCCCCTGTGTCCTCCTACCTTCACCCCTCTTTGATCCACCTATCTCCTACTAACCCCTCTCTCACCTATCTCCCCTCTGCACTCTGCTACTGGGTTTCATTCTAAAATATCAACAATTCCTCTCCTCCTTCTCCAATCCACAGACACTCTTGACCCATTGAGGTCTTCCAGCATCTGTTTGTTACTCCATATTCCAGTGTCTGTGGATCCTTGTGCCTCTCTGTTTTTTGTCTATGTTCTCACTCTCTAACTGTTTCCATTCATGCATTGACCAGATAACCTTGTTTGCAGTTTATCTCCGTGTTCACCCCAGTTTTACATTTTTGGAGAAACCTTTCTTTCAAAACCTCCATGCAACTCAATGAGCTTTCCCTCCCTTCCCAGATCTGAAGGGTCTTTGACCTGAATGGTGAACACTCTCTCTTCCCACAGATGCAGGCTGACCTGATGAGTGTTTCTGTTTTTATTTTAGATTTGCAGCATCTGCACTTATTTTCTTCTTACGTTTTTCATTTTTGTGACTGATTTCCATCAACTTATGGTCCTCCTCAAATGTACAGGGCATGTGTATCAAATTCAACCCAGCTTTACCCTAAAAGGGGCAACTTCTCCAAGATCACAAAGAAATTATAGAGTAAGTTAATTCTGATGCTGTATTGAATCTTAGGCACACTTGGTATCACAGAGCTTCATCTCACTGACCTTTTATCCAACAGTTCTGCCAAAAGACATCAACAAATATTACCCAATATGTTATTTCCAAAATGTTATGTTTTTATTTTAGATTATAAAGTTTCATTGTATTTCACTGCTGTATCTGTTTTAGCATAATCAGTGTGTGGTCAGGCCGCTCATAGTCTGCCAGACCAGGCCTCCCAATACCTGTGTGATTAAATTATTTCAATATGCAAGGTCCGATCACCCATAACCAGAGAACGGTCAGACTTTTTAAACTGTGAAATCATGGCTGTGTGAAACCAGGCCACAGAAAGTCTGATTTAGCTCATTTGATTGATGGGACAGAGCATTTTGTAGGAATGAGGAGGATCTGGACAGAGCTGACTTCAATCCCCAGTATTCCTGGTTATTATTAATTTGCGATCCACTCAAAATAGACCTCTGCTGAAATCCAACTGATACAGCAATGTGGTGCAACATGAGAAGTTCCAACTCCATAATTCAATGTGTTCAAGCACACCAGAAAACTCTGCGCCACTCCAGTTGTGTAATAATAGTGAGGAACAGATGCAAATCACTTGAATGTACTTCAGATTTGGTGATCAGTGATCAGTATACATGTACAGGATGCCGAGGTGGCTGAAGAAATAGTGCATGCATTAGTAATGACCCTTCTAGAATCACTAGGTTCTGCAATGAGTCTGGAGGATGGGAACATTGCAAGTGTCTTTCCACTCTTTAAGAAGAGAGAGAGGCAAAAGACAATGACCATGATCAGTATGTTTTATTTTTTCCCAGTAAATATTGATTACAATTGATAATCACCAATGACAATTTACATTTAAATTTATAATATTAAGGAAATTATCAAAAAGTGAGAGAAAGTAAAAAAAATTACTAAGTACATTAGTATCATCTTCAACATTCCTGAGAAACTCAAATCAGTAATAACAATACTAACTTGCAGTTAATGAAGTTTTAACAGAGCAGTAATTTGACTCCATTTTTAAATGTTCTGGTTAATATCTTGTAGTTATTTTCCTAATGCCTAACAAAAGGAATATTATTATTTTCAATAGTTAAAATCAAAATTAGTGTAAAAAGACTAGAGTTCACAAAATACATTGGCATAAACTCCAACTATTTAACTTTTACAACTTCAAGAAAATTGGCCATGGTCTCAAAGTCCACAGATTCTTTCTTGAGAACCAAACACAGCTTTGTTTTGCTGAAGAATTGGACAAGCACAATCAGTATCATGCAAGGCCCTTGTTGTTTCTTTGACTGTAGGTTCTTTTAATCAAATATTTATACAAAGACCCAACAAAAATTTGTTTGTAACTCTTGCAAACAACAAGGAATATTCAGTTTCTAATCAATTGAAGTGGAGAGTATTGAGATCTGGGAAAGAACTGAGGATTCCATGTGCACTTTTGGAATGTTACCGAATGGATACATGCCAAAGTACTACTTTTATGTGTGAGAACACCACATAATGTCCAAATTCAATTCAGCAATAACATGCTGAATGTTTGTTTCCACTGACAGATTGAATTGAAGACAATAGTGTTATTAGCCAAGTGTTATCGGTTGAGCAGTCAGTTTATGTCACCCTGACATGGGAATTCCTGAGAAGTCATGGTGGAGCAGGCATTCACTAGGGCCTGTACATAGTATGAAAGGGCCCTGAGAGCATTTATTTTGCTATTGACATTACTCTCACCAGAGAGACTGGTGGCAAAGCTAAACAATTTACGATGACATCTTAATCAATGGATGTTATTGCATTCAATACTCACATCCATTAAAATTCTCAACATGGTATAAAATAGAGTATTATATTCTTTTCAAAGAAGTTCCTGTGGTGTACTGTTCTATGTTCTATGCTCAAATGGTCTGAAGAATATCTTATAAGTGCCAACAATCTCAGAAATGATCCTGAGCAATAGGCACTGCCAGACTATTCAACTAGTTAACCATGCACTTTCAGGGCTGAGAAAATGAAAAGCTATCATAAATAGGCATCTTACTGATCACTTCTTTGCTAAATGTAGATCTTTCATGTTTGGCATAGCCCTTTCAACCTAAGTTACCGTGTCACTTTTATAATGTAACAATTAACTTGTAATAAATGTAATAATTGCCAATATGAGTATTGTCCTACTTTACAAGACACCATACCCTTTAACTCTTCTGCTACTGGGCAGCTAATCATACAATGTTGCTCTTGCATTAAATTCAGGTATCACATAATTTAAAACAATCATTTTTTATGATTGACAAATTAACCAACTTTAAAGCAATGCAAGGCATTTTATGGTTTCCTATGAAGGTTTCTCTGTGAACTATCTGTATACCAAATTGAATTGGTATGAAATGTTGATTTCCTGCATTGCACCGTAAAACTTATTGGGTATTTAAATCATGGATAAAAATTCTCAAGCAAATAGTTAAGCAAACTGATGTATTGTTTTGGAACAGGCAAATCTGAGTAAGTGGGTAAGGTAGTAAAATGATGGAGCTTTCATTACACTAACAACACAGCTGCTGAATTCACTTGGGGAATGGTTCGCCCAACTCTTTTCTGGGTGCATAATGCACTACTGTTCAATAGTAAAGAAGTATTAATATTTTAAAATATTCAAATTTAGTAAGGAACTTTTTCTGGAGGATATTAACTAAAATTAACTGGAAATGTTAAAAACAGGAGGTGACAGCTATAAATAATTAATGCTGAGGTATTAATTATTTGTAGATCTCACTTTGGAAGAGCAAAAATCATTGTGCCTTATTCTATTTGAAGCACTTGTTAGAATGGGAGAGGTACTGAACCAAAGGGATAAGTGTCAGTGCGTCACATTGAATTACTTTAAATCTATAATTTTAACATGTACTTTTGAAAAACTTTAAGCCCTATTTCACTGTGGCATCAGAAATAAAATCCTATTTTAAAAACTGTCCTACACAGCTACAGATCTGTCACATGGATAGTTCTTCATTAGTAATCAATCATTCATATGAAAACTAATCCTGGTGAAAAACCAATCTGCACCAGTATCCATAAATTTTCCTTCAACAAAATGTAATTTATTTATTCTGTGGTCATTTTTACACATAACCTAGAGCTAATTTTAAATAGCATCAGTCCTAAGCATTTCAGGCAATATCCTTCCACCTAGGAGTGACATGCAGTAAAAGCAGGAAGAAACCGTATTTCTTCACGTTTCATTCTCACCAACCAGTTTTACTTCTATCCTAGAAAATTACTTTATTCATTCTCAAATACTTCGGAAAAATTGATTATCTTTAATTAAAAATTAGTATATAATCATTGCATGCTATAAATGGATATTTTAATAAAAGGATAATTTTAATCTTTATTTTGCAAAGGTCTTGACAGCTGAATGTAAATTATTCCCTCATGGAGAATGATTTTACTATAAAGAATAACCTTTATAATTACTCGTTTAAGTAATATCGCTGTGATTCCCACACTGCCACTGAATACGCAACAGAACTTATACATAACCAGTTAGATTGTAAGAGTTGAATTCTGATTTTGGTGCTTTTGAATGAAGAGATGCAGCTGACCGTGCAGGAGCAGAACGGTTTGTTGCAGGATTTTGGTAGGACATTGGTCGTCTTCTGTAGTGATCAGATTTTGTATCTATAAATGACAAGGACAGCATGACTCCGCCAATGATGGTCAAACCAGCAGCAACAACGCCAAGGTACAAGGACTCACCAATTTCAAACTTGAGGTCACCTGGAATTAAGGGGTCATGGAAGCTCGTTATCACTTCATTCATTGTCCATGCCACAGGTATCAAGCCCATAAGTCCTGCTATGATAAACAGAATTCCTCCCGTTCCAGCAACCTTGTCTTTTATTGGTGAATCCCTGGCACACACAGTACATTTCATGCCAACCACGGAGACTGTAATAGCGAGCATTGAGACTGCAACAGAGATGACCATCAGGGCTCGAGCAGCCTGAAGATCAGTTGGAAGTTCCAAAACAGAGTTGTAGGTCTCACACTGAAAGACACCAGTGCTAAACATGGCACATGTCCACCATAACCCTTTCATATAGATAATGGCAGTTATAACATTTGATCCAATGTGTGCTGTGATACTCCACTGTGGCATAATAGTAGCAGACAATGTCCCAATCATGCCAATGATGCACACAATCAAGGCTACCAGTTGCATGGCAGTGTTAGCCATTGTGAAACTCAGAAGATTTTAAAGCTTGAAAAACGTAGGTCCTTACTGCATGCTTTCTGTACAAACTTGTGCTTCAAACATCTGTTGTGGCAGTCAGACACCTGGCTTCATGTGCGTATCTGAAACCAGCAAGATTAAAGATTTACTAATATCAAGTAATGACCTTGAATACTTGCTTACTCTAAGTACTAAACTTCACAAATATTAACAGTTCTTATTGAATTTTCAGAGTCAAAATTGTGTTATATCAACTTAGAAGTACATTTTGCATTGTAGGGCCAATTCATTCAGCTTAACTTTAAATATTCCTGTAATATTAAGAATACAGTGTACTGTACCCTGAGATGTTGTTTTCCATTGGAAGTATATATAAATTCGGTGTCTGCATTTAGCATTTAAACCACTAATCTCTTACTCTCTAAGTTCTATCAAGAATAATAAAAAACATGTTTTCTGCACTGTTCTGGAATGCAAGAAATATCATTCTTGTTTTTAATTTCCACCTTGTTCTCACTTTCACATAGTCCCTCTCTGACTCTCTCCTACCCCTCCTGGAGACCACACTCTCTAGCTCGTTACCAACAAACAAATGTTTCCTGGCAAAGTTTCCTCAAACTGAAAAGTTAGTTATACTTCTTATTTCCTCAGATTATGCCATTCCCACTGAGTGCAGCATTTTCAGTTATTACCTTCTCTAAAGACAACTGGCTCAGTTTCATGCGTGACATGTCTTTTCTGAAACATATGACCATTCTGATATATCCACAGCATAATTCTATCCTGACATAAAAGACAGCTCACAAATATGGGGGACCAATACTCAGTTAAGAACTGCTTGCATGATGATTAAGTTACAAGACCAGTAATACATAATCTGGGGTAGACGATACAGTGTCATGAGATTGAACGGCAGTGCGAGAATTTAAATGTTATTAAATATGAAGCAAAATGGCTACCATGAAACTAAGACACAGCTGTAAAAATCCATCTAACGCTGTTTAGCAAAATAAATTTACCTTTTACCTGTCTGAAATAGATGAAATCCCAGCTCCAGAGCTCTGTGGCTGACTCCTGCCTATCCTCTCTGATGCACTGTAAGTCACCTCATGACACTAAAATATAATGGCTGAGGTGTTGCAATAACAATGATGGCTAAAGTGCAGGTGTTCACTGAGAAAACTCACACCAACTTCCAACATGAAGCAAATTCTGCATTTGTGTGGTGATAGCTTGGAAGTTCCAGGTTTCTGTCAGTGATTTGATGCAACTCTGCAGGTTACATGCCAATGCCAAAATCAACAAGGGAACCAATTGCTCAATACTTGCAGAAATAACTGACCTAATGATTTTCATTTAATCAGAGGAGGTGCAATGAACTGTTCCTTCTGTTAGATGGAGATTTTAATAAAGGAGAATAGCTGTGTCAGACCCAGGCAGCAGATTTTTAAGCAGCTTAGTGATTTTAAAAGACCTTTTAAATATTTCCAAAACTTTTGTATAATACATTTAGTAGCTTGTAAATTAGGATTTTTCACAAGCTTAATTTTCTCAATAGAGTACACAGGATTTCAAGTTTCCAAATATTTCTAAAGTGGCTTACCTCTGAGTACTTCGGATTAAACTCAAGGGCATACCTTAGAGATGTTCTTGTTCTTACATTGTGGGCAGGTCTAATTTTAATAGGCTCTCATTATGCCATTTTATAGAACTACAAAACAACATTGTTGAAAGTCACTCTGCAGAAAATCTCGCATCATTTTGTCCTAGTTCAGGTTCCTGGGCTTTTAAAGCAAAGTATTTGGATCTTATTGCCATCAAAGTCATTGCTTGTGGCTTCCTGCTGGACGCAAATCCTGAGCAAAAATCTCCCAGCAATGAAACTGGCACCAGATTCAGACATGGCAAAGGCGCAGCCTAGAAAAATCTCCTCAAGAACATCTACTGAATGGGGAGAGCTGTCTCATGGTCTGATGTACAGGATTTTTTACTCATAAAATTATATCTTCCTGAAGCTCTTCTAAAGTCAGCCTCAGTGATCCAATGAATACTGAATCACTAGATAATACTACATTTGTGCTTAAAAAGGTTAAGCTCTGTACTTACTTTGACCTGAGTGAGACCATCATCTACTGTACATTAAACATTGAATGATTGAAGTAAATCCAGAAATTTTGTTACTTTGAAATATGTGGAGCAGAACAGAATAGAAAACGATTCCACTGAAATAAATGATAAGTTTCTTATCATGCTACTTGAACTTGAACCAATCCACGTTAAAACTATGTTATTAATGGGCCTAGCCTATTGCACTCAACATCACTAAGGCCAAAGAACTGATTGTGGGCAGCACAAAGAGGTATCAGAAGCGGAAAGAGTAAACAATTTCAAGCTCCTGGGTATCAACATTTCTAAGAATCTATCCTGAGCCCAGCATATCAATGCAACTATAAAGAAGGCATGGCAGTGGCTATATTTCATTAGGAGTTTGAGGAGATTCAGTATGTCACCAAAAACACTTGCAAATTTCTACAGATGTATGTGAACAGCATTCTAACTGGCTGCAGCACCATCTAGTATGGGGAGAGTCTACTGCACAGGATCAAACTAAGTTTCAGAGAATTATAAACTTGGTCACCATCTGTAGTAACCAGGACATCTTCAGGGAGCAATGCCTCAAAAAGGGGGCATCCATCATTAAGGATCCTCATCAGCCAGGACATGCCCTGTTTTCATTGCTCCTGTCAGGGAGGAGGTACAGGAGACTGAAGGCACACACTCAATGATTCAGGAACAGCTCCTTTCCCTCTGCCATCTGAATGGAAATTGAACCCATGAATACTAACGCACTACTTATTAATTTTTTAAAAATTTTTCACCACTTATTTAATTTAACTATTACAATTACTGTGGTTCACTGCTTTTACTCTGTTATTATGTATTGCATTGTACTGTGCCACAAAGACAGCAAATATCACGATATACATATGTCAGTAATATTAACCCTGATTCTGATTCTAAATAATGAGATGGGATAGAGCAAAATGAAATCACAGTAGAGATGTAGGAATCTATCACTGAATGAAACCAAAATAAATGAGATAAATGAGGAAAATCCTTGAATATAAATGTGTGTGTGTGTGAGTGTGTGTGTATATATATATATATATAGGGGGTGCTAATTTTAACATATGCTAATGCAACTTTTGGCACTAACCACAGGGTCATAGAAATAGACTGTCTGTTTTGATAAAATAAAAGAAGCAAATCAGCATGATCCTGCATCCCAGCAGGTGCCCATCTCTTGTCATTTATGAGATGTCAAGTTCTATTTAAATTGCAGTGAAGTTCCTGCCAGTACCATCCATTCAGTATTGAGCTCCAAACCCCCATCATTCTCTGCTGAAAAGATTCTCATCATTGTCCTGTTAATCCTTCCACCAGTGACTTAAATCTATCCACTTCCCGGTAAAAAGATATCAATTTATCTTATCCACTGTGTTAACCACTCCTATATGCACATCGATTAAACCTCTCAGCCATCGTTGAGACTGGAAACAATTCCAGAAAATAGGATCTTTCCTCTTAGCTAAAATTTTTCAATCCAGCTAAGATAAATGACTGCATCCCATCGTGTGTTATCATGTTCCTGTAATTTCTTAACTAAAACTATCTAGCTGTACTATAGTTATTGTTTGAGCTTTCTACTTTTATATTCTATTTCTTGACCAACAAGAGGGAAGTGCTCATGTGCCTTTCAGACCACTTTATTTACTGATCTTGCCACAATATGTCAATACTTAAATACTTTCTCTCCTATCCAGGATCTTTATGGGTTCAGTGTCAAAAATTATGCTGGTGAATCAGTGTATGAGAATCTTGGTTTGGAAACAAGGGGACCTTCTGTACATGTTTCTTAGAAACATAGAAAACCTATAGCACAATACAGGCCCTTCGGCCCACAAAGCTGTGCAGAACATGTCCTTACCTTAGAAATTACCGAGGGTTACATGTAGCTCTCTATTTTTCTAAGCTCCATGTACCTATCCAGGAGTTTTTTAAAAGACCCCATCATATCTGCCTCCACTACTGTCACCAGCAGCCCATTCCACACACTTACCACTCTCTGCGTAAAAAACTTACCCCTTGCATCTTTTCTGTATCTACTTCCAAGCATCTTAAAACTGTGCCCTCTCTTGTTAGACATATCAGCCCTGGGAAAAAGCCTCCGACTTTCATCATGATCAATCTCATCATCTTATCCACCTCTATCAGGTCACCTCTCATCCTCCATCACTCAAAAGAGAAAAGGCCAAGTTCACTCAACATACAGCATGCTCCCCAACCCAGGCAACATCCTTGTAAATCTCCTCTGCACACTTTTGATGGTTTCCACATCCTTCCTGTAGTGAGGCGACCAGAACTGAGCACAGTACTCCAAGTGGGGTCTGACCAGGGTTTTATATAGCTGCAACATTACCTCTTGGCTCCTAAACTCAATCCCATGATTGATGAAGGCCAATGCACCATAAGCTTTCTTAACCACAGAGTCAACCTGCGCAGCAGCTTTGAGTGTCCTAAGGACTCAGACCCCAAGATATTTCGGATCCTCCACACTGCCAAGAGTCTTACCATTAGTACTATATTCTGCCATCATATTTGACCTACCAACATGAAGCACCTCACACTTACCTGGGTTGAACTGCATCTGCCACTTCTCAGCCCAGTTTTTCATCCTATCAATGTCCTACTGTAACCTCTGACAGCCCTCCACACTATCCACAATACCCCCAACCTTGGTGTCATCAGCATATTTACTAACCCATCCCTCCACTTCCTCATCCAGGTCATTTATAAAAATCACAAAGAGTAGGGGGTCCCAGAACAGATCCCTGAGGCACTCCACTAGTCACCGACCTCCATGCAAAATATGACCTGTCTACAACCACTCTTTGCCTTCTGTGAGCAAGCCAGTTCTGGATCCACAAAGCAATTTCCCCTTGGATTCTATGCCTCCTTACTTTCTCAATAAGCCTTGCATGGGGTACCTTATCAAAAGCCTTGCTGAAATCCATATACACTACATCTACTGCTCTACCTTCATCAATGTGTTTAGTCACATCCTCAAAAAATTCAATTTAGGTAACAATCAGGAGAGGGAAGGGAAGAGGCAGATGCTAGAGAGTACCCCTGTGGCTGTCCCCCTTAGCAATAAGTACTCCTGTTTAAATACTGTTGGGAGAGACAGCCTACCTGGGGGAATGAACAGTGGTCACGTGTCTGACACAGAGTCTGGCGCTGTGGCTCAGAAGGGTAGGGAAAGGGAAAGGATGGCAGTAGTGATAGGGGACTCTATAGTCAGGGGGTCAGACATGCGATTCTGTGGACGCAGAAAAGAAACAGGGCTTGTAGTTTGCCTCTGAGGTGCCAGGGTCTGGGATGTTTCTGATCGCGTCCACGATATCCTGAAGTGGGAAGGAGAACAGCCAGAGGTCGTGGTAGATATTGATACCAACGGTGTAGGTAGGAAAAGTGAGGATGTCCTGAAAACAGATTACAGGGAGTTAGGAAGGAATTTGGGAAGCAGGACTTAAAAGGTAATCTTGGGATTACTGCCTGTGCCACGTGACAGTGAGTATAGGAATAGAATGAAATGGAGGATATATGCATGACTGAGGGATTGGAGCAGGGGGCAGGGATTCAGATTTCTGGATCATTGGGACCTCTTTGGGGGCAGGTGTGACGGGTTGCATTTGAATCGCAGGTGGACCAATATCCTGGCGGGGAGGTTTGCTGTTAGATACCTAAAGCAAACTTATAGTTCATTTGGCAATATGGTAGTTTTCTAATTATATCTAGCTACTTGTTTATAATTTAATCAAGGGCATTTAAAGAAATTAAGTTTTGCTTAGCTGAATGGCAGTCTTGAGCAGGAAACTGAAATTTTAAAACCATGTATTAGAAGCTTCTAGGCAGCAACAGAGGCTGAACGTCCTTCATAACAAGTGCTAAATCACAACACCCTATTTAATGGTTAAAATAATTTAAAATATCAATTTACTGGTGTAAGTTCTGTGTGAAGCATCACGATTACTGAAGGATTTAAATTGCTGTGAATTTTAAGACTGAAAATTTCATACTGTCCATGTCAGGGCAGAGTAAAAAGAGATACCTTTAAATCAGGAGGGCGATCAAGATTTCAAAGTCAGAGTTTTGCTGCAGTTTCTCTGAGCTGAGGAGCGACCAGTCAGCAAGAGGGATTCTGTGGAAAGGGCCAATAAGAATAATTCAAATGCAAGTGTCACGGCTGTTCTTTTGGAGTGTGCCAGTGTTTAGAGGAGCATTGACTCATCAGGCTTAGGCAAGGTCAAGTTTGAGTGAAATACATCGTCTTGTAAGATTCTCTCTCTCAGTGTTCATTCCTCATCTATTAGTGCATAGTATAGAGAGAATGGCTCCAGGGGCATTTTTTACTCCATGTGCGATGTGGGAAGTCTGTGAGTCCTCCAGTCTCCCTGGTAAACACATCTATACCAAGTGCAACGAGTTGCAGCT